>NC_057802.1:55643976-55648571 GCF_018294505.1 Triticum aestivum | reverse complement strand
CGTCCGCCTTTTTGCCTCTTTGCCGTCTGCTAGCGGACGGCAAAGAGGTGGGCCGTTAAGATTTTTTCAAACGAGCGGGGGGTGGGGGCCACCACACTCTTTGCCGTCTGCCAGCGGACGGCAAAGATTCTTTGCCGTCTGCTGGCGGACGGCAAAGAGGTGGCTGATGGCAAAGAGCTTCTTTGCCGTCAGCCTTTTCTTTGCCGTCCACTTACGTGTAGCTGATGGCAAAGAGCTTCTTTGCCGTCAGCTAGCAGACGGCAAAGAGCTGGCAGATGGCAAATTAGCTGATTCCAGTAGTGCGAGGCTGAGGCTGATGTAGAGGAGGGAGAAGAGCCGAAGAAGAAGGAAAGGAAAGCAGCCGGAGCTGCTTTCACGTGGATTCAAGCAAACTTTGCGCATTGCCCTGCGGATGCCACTGATGATGTGATACAGACACATGCTCGTGTCTATATGTGGTACGTTGTCTCGAGGACTTTGTTTCCTGACTCCACGGGCAAGAACGCTCCATGGATGTGGTTGAAGGCGTTGACCGTCTTAGATAGCAAATGGAGCTGGGGTTCAGCGACTCTTGCGTACTTGTACCGACAAGTAGTTGGTTTGTTTTGTTATCAACTCATTTGTTCATTACCAATGCAACCTTCCTGTCCACTTAACATTGTTTTTCTTTCATATGCAACTGGACGATGCGTGTTGCAGGATCACAGATAGGGCATGCATTGGTGGTAATATGCTTCTACTTTCTGTATGGAGCTGGGAGCGTCTGCCTGCTGGACGCCCGAAGGTTTAATCCTTGGTATGAAGATGAAGATGATGACTTACGGCGCCCCACTTGGGCTTACAAGTGGGATGTGGTTTCCGAGATGACGAACGATGTCAATCTCATGTACCAAAAGTACGTTGCCGAGTTGGACACGATTACGCCTGAGCAGGTAACGATGTCATTACTTCAGTCATTTCTCATGCTTGCCTGAAAAAAAGTCACCAATTTTGCATTGTTGCCCTATTTCATAGGTGGAATGGCAGCCATATGGCGCCGATGACAGACTTGGGTACACCCCGGAGTTTTCCATCAACCCGATGTGCTTGCGGGATAGGGATCTCTGGCTTGCAACTGGGCTGTTGAGTTTCATTTGCCACATCGCGTGTTTCGTCAGTTTGGTCTGTTCCAGCCTCACCCTCCGGAATGGGTGGATACGGACAAAGCACTTCATAGGTAAGAGAGCGTATTGACTAAGCATCATCAGTCCTTCTTGATTTTGCTAATGTTTGGTATTGTACCATGCAGGTTGGACAGGAGAAGGCAGCGGAAGATAAAGGACTGGGACAAGCATCATGCTTCGTATGTTACCCGCTTCCAGCTTTGCGTGGAGCAAGCACGTAGCAGTGCATGCGCCCAGCTTCGTGAGCATAACCCACTTGCTTTTGATAACTACATACGATGGCTTCTTGAAAATACTCGAGTTGAGATATGCCCGCCGGCATATAATGAGGATATTCTTGAAGAACCCGTAAACTTTGAGGATCTATCAAAGGGGAAGTACAACAGAGATGTCAGGGTAGGGCAAGGAGTCCCTACTGTTCCGGTGATTAACTATGTGGTAAAGTGTTCCTTCTTTACTTTCCCGTTGGCCGTATTACACATGTTTGAATGGCTAACGTGTTCATTCTTTCTCATCCGCAGCACACCAAGATCAAGAAAGCAGCTGATGAGAGCCAGTCTATTCTGGAGAACACACCGGTTGGAAAAGGCAATGATGATGGTTCACTACGAGCATTCCTCAAGGTACATATCGCATTCACTATGAGAGCCAGTCTATGTTGTGGAGTTTGATATCTTCCACACTTGTTCATGTTACAGCGTCAGGCCAAGAAGTTAAGGCAGTTATCGAATCTTCTCGGTTGCCGTGACCCCGAATTTGATGAACCATCTGCCTCTAGGTCTGGTACACCATCAGACCCCTCATCTCACCATCAGGGGGACGATGTGAGTTCCTCATATGCTTATCTGGATGATGAGGGTGCGGTCACCCAAGAGGTATGACTAATCCTTTAGATGTGATTCTCACTTGATTACGACGCCGATCTTCACCATATTGTTTGATTGTGCGATAGGGCCATGAGCTTGATGATGACATGACTTTGGCGGACGCTCAACGTCGGTCCCCATATGTGTTCAAGCCTAGGCAGCCCAGACGCCGGTACACGCCCAACGACTTTGACAACAGAGGCAACCCAAAGGTGGTCGTAGGGACCTCGTGGATGGCTAGCTTGGATGATGGGGTGGAGGCGGAGGCGGAGGAGGAAGTGCAGGAAGAGGAGGCTCGTCCACCCAGGAAGAAGAAGATTGCCTGCAGGCGTGGCACCAGGAACACGTGCGGAAGGCATTAGTGCTTGTGTTTGTTAGTGCTCTTGTAGCCGTTTCATTAGGTTGATGAACTTGTGAGGTTATGTTATATGTTGGTGAACCCTTACTAGTGTGGTATTTGTGTTTGTGAACTAGTAGTAATGTTGAATTGTCCTAAGTGATGTTCAAGTTATTAGTTGTCCTTGTTCAGTATTTGTGTTCACAGTAATTTTAGTGATGTTCAAGCAAGTTATGTGAGTGCTGCATGAGGCCAAAATGGCATCTGTTTCTGCAGTTTGGCAGTTAACAACACTGCAGCGCCCAACAGCCAGGCGCTGCACTGTACTGTGCAGCGCCCAACACTTAGGCGTCGCACCATACAGTGCAGCGCCCGTCTCATAGGCGCTGCTCAACTGGCCATGGCTATCCAAAGAGCCACAGAAGGCTTGCAGCACTGATCATCCACGAAAATTACCAAGTCAGAGTGCAGCGCCCAAGAGCCAGGCGCTGCACTCTACTGTGTGACGCCTATCCCTTGGGCGCTGCACAGTATAGTGCAGCGCCTGTGTTCTGGGCGTTGCACGGCTGTTTAATGGAAAAACAGAGTTTATAGCACGTTCATTTCACCGGAACATCATAATACTTACAATGACAGCATCACAGCAATTTGAACAAACACAAATTTTATGCCGATGAGTTCATAACTTAAGACAATTCAAACATTACTACGACATGGTTCACGACACATGCATTACAAATGACAAATGGCAGCTTGCCCTAGAAGATAGTTCACCAACATCTCACATGCCCTCACAAGTTCACGACACATTCATTAGAAGATAGTTGACGACGAGTGCACCGAAGAGAAGTCCCTACTGAGTAGAGCGAGGCCATTTCCCCTTCTTGTCACGTGCCGAGTCCTCCTCTTGCGCCTCGCGAGCCTTTGCAAGCTTTCTTGCCCTCTCCTCCTCACGAGCAAGTTTCTCTTGGCGTGCCCTCTCCTCCTCTTGTTTCTTCCGCTCCATCCTCTCCTTCTGACGACGCTCTTCCTCCAAGCCTCTTCGAAACGATTCTTCGAACCGCTGTTGCCACCTAAGACAATCTTGGCATTGGTCCTTTTTGACATCTTCTGGCACTTCAAGATCTATCCACGTGAAGTACTTGCATAGAGGAGGCGGTGACTGCATACAAAATTTTTGTTAGTGTTGACACACATTTGATAGTAACATTTTACTTCTCGAGCTTACCGGTGGTTGGTCATAGGCGTTAGTTGGAAGTGCACGATCATAAGCATAGTTCGGGCATACAAAATATCTTCGCCCTTCCGTCCATGATTTCTTTCGGTCGGTGGACACCTTCACATTGCAAACATCTCCACACCAACATGGCGGGATGTTGACATCTTTCTCCTTCACCTTGTCCAAAGATGCGTCCTCCCACTTGTTCGGCATGTCTTCTTGGTTAGCACATGGTGGCCTCGTCATGGAACCGGATGAAGCCATGCCTAGAAAACCGAGAATTCTTGGTTAACCCTAACCCCCACTTAACAATAACCACAACCCTAACCATAGCATAACCCTAACACCAACATCAAACACACATAACCCTAACCCTAGTATACTATGAAAGCCTAACCATACCAAATTAGCAAAGAAACATAACATGATTCAACACAAATTTGCAAATCCAAGCCAAAACTAGGTTTCCCCAAAGTAGCAAGATTTGAGCAAATGTGACAATTCCTATGAATGAAAACGAGGGGATTGGAGGAGATTACCTTAAGGGAGGGGTTGTCTTCGAAATCCACGGTCAAATACTCCGGATCTGAGAGGGGGAGAGAGGAGGGCAGAGGGGAGGGACTGAGCTTCGGGTTTGTGTGGGGGTGGGGGTGTGTGGGCTGGGGATGGGTGGGAGGGGGGTGAGTGCAGCCTAATAGATGTCCAGATGTGCAGCGCCCAAGGGTAAGGCGCCACACACCACAGTGCACCGCCTTGCCCTTAGGCGCTGCACACCTGGACATCCCAGTCCAGAGAGCAATAGAAGCGTTCCAGTAGCTTTTCGACCCAAAAGTTGCTAAGTTAGTGTGCAGCGCCTAAGGCCAAGGCGCCGCACTGTACTGTGCAGCGCCCAGCAGTAAGGCGCTGCACAGTATACTTCAGCGCCTCTGCCTTAGGCGCTGCAAATTGACTTAGCAATTTTTTTGGTCGAAAAACTACTGGAACGCTTCTGTTGCTCTCTGGACTGGCAT
>NC_057802.1:55614316-55643497 GCF_018294505.1 Triticum aestivum | reverse complement strand
TGCTGCACACCTGGACATGCCAGTCCAGAGAGCAACAGAAGCGTTCCAGTAGCTTTTCGACCAAAAAATTTGCTAAGTCAATTTGCAGTGCCTAAGGCAGAGGCGCTGCACTGTGTAGTGTGGCGCCTGGCCCTTAGGCGCTGCACTGCCTGCTGTTTTCAAATACCAAGTGCTTTTTATGTTTTGTCATTCACATGGATGGCACATAATCATATCCAGATCACATGTAGTAGTCCAAAACACAGAAAGAAGGCATAGCACATATAGTAGTCGAAATCACATAGTCATACACACATAGCAATAGAGTAGTCCAATCACATAGTCATACACAAACATTGAGCCAAAACACATAGTCATTTACGTCTCATAGCACATAGTAGCACACATTTTGGTTCATAAGAAGGTCACGGTCCTTGTCCCTTCTTCTTCTTCCTCTCTTCTTCTTCTTCTCCCTCCTCCGACCACCAAGGGATCCCACCTTCCCCCTCCGTGTCCTCCACCCCCTTCATTGTTTCCATACCTATGAAAATGGCAATATAATAGTTAGTCACACAATGCAAAATGACAACACAAGCATTGAGCCAAAAGAACAAGATCATAGTAAGTCACATACGGCAATGGTCCATTGAGCCAAGTGAACATTCCTCCACTACGGCCGCCGCCAAGGCCAAGATCACCACCACTTTCGTGATTGAAAGTCCAACCATTCTTCAACCTTTGGTGGGAAATGGTACTTGTGCTTATCCTTGTTCTCACCAGCAATCTGCTTATCCGTCTTCATTGAGTACTTTAAAAAGTATCGATTCATCTTGTCAAATGTGTATTGAACTATTGCCATCACGGGTAATGCACGTACACCCTTGAGCACCTTATTGAAGCATTCGGCCATATTGCTTGTCATTTGACCGTACCTCCGGCCATCTTCATCGAAAGCACGTGCCCACATATTCCTTTCGACAATGTTCCTATTGAGAAATTCAAGACCACCGGGGTCAAGTTTCTTATGTCTGAGCAATGCATTGAACAATGTGACAAACTGCTTGTTGGTGAAAGCGAGACAACAATCTTGAAGATCATCGGCCAACTCCTTGATACCACATGCCCTATAGAAGTTTGCACAAAAGTGCCTCATGCACCATCGATGGTGCAACTTTGTATGTCCGGGAATGTCAACCACCACCGCGTTTAGAATTCCTGGATGGCGATCCGATATGACACAAATTTCCCTTTCAGCCGGTAATACCCTTGTTCTCAATTGACGCAAGAACCACTCCCAGTTATCATTGTTCTCCACCTCAACCAAAGAGAAAGCCAAAGGCAACACCCGGTTATTGGCATCACTTGCTATTGCAACCAATAAAGTGCCCTTGTATTGTCCGGTAAAGAACGTGCCATCAATGGCGATGACGGGCCGACAATGCTCAAAAGCCCTCACGCATTGCTCAAAGGCCCAAAATGCATGGCCAAATACTCGGACGGTCCTCCCGTTATGGATCAATGTTTGGTGCCCATGAGGCTCAACCACGTGAACCATGCCTGGGTTTGTGGCGGCCATAGCTAACAACAACCTAGGGAGTCAGTTGTATGCTTCCTCCCAATTGCCATACAACATCTTGAATGCGGCTTGCTTCGCCTTCCATGTCTTGCCGTACTTCACCTTGTAATGAAAGATGGCTTTCACAAGGTCAATGACACTCTTTATGCTCATTATTGGAAGTGTGGATATTTGGTTGGATAACCTGTAAGCAATGAACTCGGACGTGAGTTGTCTGTGTTGTTGGTACACAAGCTCGCCATCCGCATTCTTGTGCCGGCACATGTGAGTTGGTAGACAACTCACTATGCGCCAAGTGGGACCTCCTTTCCATGGCCTCGCACGCACAATCCATGGACATCTTGGCAGTTCACATTTGACCGTGTAACGCACATTGACGTCCGAGTTGGCCACTTTATGTGGACGATAATGTGTAACCGAGTAGTTGTTGAGCCACATCTTCAATTCCAAGAAGGATTCAAACTCACAACTGGGATATATCCGTTCTTGCCATCTTCCAAATCACGGTGAGAACTTGGCCTAGCTCCAAGAGATATGCATTTGCCACCATCCACAACGGCTTCATCCACGAGACGAAGATCCTTAAACAATGGTGTCTTGTGATCCCGCCCGAATACCTTCTTGAATGCTTGGGCCTCCTTCGGCGTGAACCCCTCCTCATCAACTTCTTCATCGGGACCATCGTCATCCGAGTCTGATGCATATGCATGGGAAAAAGGGATGGATTGGTCCATTGTCTCTTGCACATGATATTGGTCGAGATCACCCACATTGTTGTCATGGAGATCAACTTCGTTGTCATCCTCCTCGTACTCATCATTCTCCTCTTCAAAATCTCCATTTTGGTTGTTTGGAGTCGGGCTCAATGTTGGCCAATCTTGTTGCATGAAATGAGGTTCACTCATTTGATCTTGGTTAATGGGTGGGGGAGTGCTAGCAACCAACGGGGAGGGGTTCCGGTTCAAGTCCAAATTCAAAGTAGACTCAACCTTCTTGGAGGCAAATAACTCAAGAGCCTTGTCTAGAGATTCGGCAACCATCTCCTTGTATGCAACCCAACGTTGCTCGGAGTTCACACTCATTGTCTTCCAACGGATGTGCATTCCAAAACCAACATTATGCCTTCCCTCGAACTCAACAACGTCACTTGGGTCCATCCAATTCAAATCCTTCCTCACTTGGTCCAAGAGCTCCGCATAGCTAGGACTACTCTCAAACACCATGTCAAGCTCATCCGGGTCTGGCTCAACATTGCCTTTCAAAAGGCCCTCTTTATCCACATGATGAACATAAACACATGTTCTCCCCATCCCTATAATAATCAAAAACACACATATATCAAGTAAGTACTTAACAAAAATATTTGCACAAAATACATATGCCATAACATATATATGAATTAATAACCATAACCCCCACATAACAATAACCACAACCCTAACCATAGCATAACCCTAACACCAACATCAAACACACATAACCCTAACCCTAGCATACTATGAAAGCCTAACCATACCAAATTAGCAAAGAAATATAACATGATTCAACACAAATTTGCAAATCCAAGCCAAAACTAGGGTTTCCCCAAAGTAGCAAGATTTGAGCAAATGTGACAATTCCTATGGATGAAAACGAGGGGATCGGAGGAGATTACCTTAAGGGAGGGGTTGGCTTCGAAATCCACGGTCAAATACTCCGGATTTGAAAGATTTGAGAAGGATTTGAGAGGGGGGAGAGGTGAAGAGAGGAGGGGCGCAAGTCTAAGGGTTTGCGTGGGGTCGGGGTGTGTGGGATGGGGGTGGAAGGGGAGAGAGGGTGGGGCCAGCCTAAGTGGAACACAGACTGTGCCGCGCCTAAGAGACGGGCGCTGCACATTACAAGTGTGGCGCCTAGGCCTTAGGCGCTCCAGTGCCGTCTGTGGGGCCGCAACTGGACCAGGACTGCCACGCTGGCAGGAGGTGCGACGCCCAAGGTAAGGGCGCTGCATAGTAGGATGCGGCGCCTAGCTATCGGGCGCCACACGAAAGGGTCAGCAGAGTGAATTTTTTTCGAAAGCAGGTCAATTTGTGATTTGATTTCGCCCTCAGGTCAAATATGTGATTTCTGCCGCGAGCTAACGTAGCTTTTGACCCACTGGATACCTGGTCCCACGTACGTGTGGCCCACCCGTCAGTGAAGTTGTTGTGTCATGACACTGGTATGTTGACTAAGCTGGGACCTGTCAGCCCATGCCAGGCTGGCTATTTCAGCGACGACGGAGAGGGGAGGGGAGAAAGAAGGAAAGAAGAGAAGAGAGAGAGAAATGGCGCAGCCGCCGCCATGGAAGGTGATGTACCTGTATGTGGCGAGCCAGGCGCGCGACGGCTGCGCCGCTGTCAGGCAAAGGGTCGCCGCCGCGCGTGACGATCTGGCGTCCCCGCAGGTGGCGCTGGACACCCGCGACGCCGAGGGGCGGTACACCCTGCTGCAGTCCGCGACGACCCACCTCCAGCACGCGTCTGACCACCTCTCCGCTTTCATCATCAACACGGCGGTGGCCGAGCGCCTGGCGCTCCACGGCTGCGGCGCCGTCCCGTCGCAGCCGGTGGCCCGCGTCGGCGACCTCCGCGCCGGCCACGACCACGAGTGGCTTGGCCTGATCAGGCTCCAGGCCGCGAAGGGAGCACGCCAAGGATGCGCTCCGCCGAGTGGAGGGGGCCCTCGCCCTCCTGGGCTCCGTCCGGTTCATGCTTCACAGCCAGAACCCCGACGGCAGCTCCACGCCCTCGACCTCCAGCCCGTGGTGGTCGGCGTGGCGAGCATGTCCGCGCTGGCCTCCTTTGCCACCGAGCATGCCATCGGCGACCGCATCCAGTGAGAGGTCGATCTCTTGTCTTGATTAGCTCTGCACGACTCCGCTTGCTTGCTTGATATCGGTCGTTCGCGCTGGCTAGCTAGGGCTACTTTGTTTCCTTGATCTTGTGAAACCATGGATGGATGATCTATGTGCCCATCGAATTCGATCTACTTTTTGCGGTTCTGTTGTTAGCACTTTGCAAGGATCAATCGGGGAATTAATTGGAAGGCGATGTATGATGCGTCGATCATGCCTGCGTGTGTTTGTTGCAACTTGCAAGTCGCAACGTACATTGGTAGTGCTGTTTTGCTTTTCTGTGGCATTGCACTTTGCAGTTTTTTAGACTACGATCAACAAACACAATCAATCGTCTGCTTTTTACCGTGCATCAGTCAGTTTCTCTTTTCAACGTACCGGTAAAGAATCGAGGCTTGTTCTGTCTCCACGAGAGAAGTCCAATACTTAAAAAAAACATATTCAGTACCACAAAAGTAAAAATACCTAGAAAGAAAAACTATGTTCTCAATGTAAATATGCGATCAATTGCACTTTTTCATGGGATAATGTTGGCCTTCAGAATGCACAATTACCTAAATGTCATGTATCTAATCGCAAAAAGGTGCAAAATTAAGAATATGAGCAGTTTTAGGCTTCATTTCTAATACCAAAACTGTAGAAATGAATCATGTGCAATTTTGAGTCTCCAATATGACCAAACAACCCAAATGCACATTCTAAACCTATACAATTATATTAGTTATCTAAAAAATGTACAAGCAAAATAATATAGCATTTCTTTACCTAAAATTGCACATAATTTGTTAGCATAGGTTTATTTTCTGGGACAATTGCTTTTTTACTCCTAGTTGGTTCCTACCCACCGGTTTTGCCCTTACTTTTTGAGCTTGCTCAGTTTTGCCCTTACTTTTTCCGTCGAGGTCCCTAGAATGCCCTTTGACCGTTTGACCCAAACTTTAAAAATTCATAACTAATTCATATGAACTCAGAAAAATGCAAATAAGATATCAAAATGTTCAGATAAACATTACCTTTATGTGCATATCATTTGCATTCAGGACAAAAGCACGGTTTAAACTACCTGAGGTAACTAATGATATTAACATTATTAAAAGTAAAAAGGTATAAACAATATATTTTTCATGAATAAAAATTACATGCAAATGTAGGTGATGTTTACTGAACATCCTGATATCTTATTTGCATTTTTCTGAGTTCGTATCAACTTGTTATGAAGTTTTCAAATAATGGTCAAAGTTGTTAGAACATTCTTAACAAGATGATACGAACTCAGAAAAATGTAAATAAGATATCTGGATGTTCAAAAAACATCACCTACATTTGCATGTAATTTTTATTCATGAAAAAATATTGTTTATACCTTTTTATTTTTAATAATGTTAATAACATTAATTACCTCATGTAGTTTAAAGGGTGTTTTTGTCCTGAATACAAATGATATGCACCTAAAGGTAATGTTTATCTGAACATTTTGATATCTTATTTGCATTTTTCTGAGTTCATATGAATTAGTTATGAATTTTCAAAGTTTTGGTCAAAGGGTCAAAGGGCATTCGAGGGACCTCGACGGAAAAAGTAAGGGCAAAACTGGGCAAGCTCTAAAAGTAAGGGCAAAATCCATGGGTAGGAACCAACTAGGGGTAAAAATGCAATTGTCCCTTATTTTTTCTAAGTTGCAATTATAGAACTATTTTTAAATTAATTTCTTGTTTAAATTTTGAAAATTCTTTCAATACAATGAAAGAAAATCCAAAAGGGTTTCTATTTAATAATGAATTAAAATGAAATGTGCAACTAGCCCATTGCTCATTTCTAAATCTAAAATTGCACAAATATTATCTGCAATTATAGGTGGTGCATGGTCCTCGATATAATGTTTTTCTACTAAAAAATAATGAGAATCATGTTAACACATGTATACAGCTCAACACAACATTAGCGGCATATGGCAAAGTTAAGAAGATGTCGAAGCTATGTCTGTCATTGGTCTTAGTAGAGATCAAGAACATGGAACAGAAATGTCTCACTACTAATTTTTTTGATGCCGTCATGTGTCCTCCCAAAGACTGCCCCAATAGCAGCTAGACCAACCTGGTTTATGTGGTGTGCCCACCAGGTCATGACATCACCACGAAGAGGGAGTTTCTTCATGCCCACTGAAGGTTTTTGATACATAATCAATTGTTTAAGACAAACCATATAATTCAAAATAGAACCTATGTTTCAAGTCTTCAACTGTCACCGCACATGGGCTTGAATTCTTCCAAAACTAAACATGTATAAGGAGTGCCAGACATGGCCTGGCCGGCCCTAGTAGACGTCCTTGGAGCATGTTGATGGCCATGCATGCTGGATTCTAATTAGCCCGGGAACATGTATGATACGCATGTTGATGGAACGACATGCCTCTTAAACATGCACGCAAAGGTTGATCTCCTCCAAGACGCTAAGTAACCATGCATAGTTCAATGAGGGCCAAATAAGGTATAAAAACAAAATAGTGCAACCATAGAGATAGTACCATCACACCATATGCTACAATATGAAGTATATATATAGTTCAACAGAGCACACTTAAGATTTAGAAGGTTTTGGCGCAAGCCAATTTGTTATGTTGGTATATATAACCAACCATATTAATATTAATACTAATAATAGTTTAACATCCATGGCAAATCAAAGATATTGTATGTTGTTCTTCATAAACCCGGAAATCATATAGGAAGCAACATGCAACATGAAGTTGGGGTTGATCCATCTGCTTAGAGGAATTACAGCCTCTCACCACGGATCCTTCTAGCCAAATGAACATCTTTGGACATTATGGTCACACGCTTCGCATGGACGGCACAAAGATTGGTGTCCTCAAACAGTCCCACGAGGTATGTTTCTGCCGCCTCCTGTAAAGCAAGCACTGCATGGCTCTGGAAGCGTAGATCAATCTACAGATGTAGCAAAGAAAGCCAAAGGAAAGCATCATAAACATAAATATTTCTTATTCAATTAAACTGCATTAGAGATGTTTTATTGAAACACCTAACGTGACTTATATACATGGATATTATTGAAAGGGATTGAGCTGGATTCGAGTGTATATCAAGCGAGCCCCATAAAAGTACCTTGAAAACTTGGGCAATCTCTCTCATGAGCCTCTAAAAAGGTAGTTTCCTTATCAGCATCTCGGTACCCTTCTGATACTTGCGAATGTCACTACAAAAGCATGTGTATGAATGATAAGAAACTCATAACGTGTAATAATAATACATGTCCTCTGATTGTATATGTTGCACATACCGAAGAGCAATAGTTCTAGGACGATATCTGCGGGGCTTCTTCGCTCCTCCAGTTGCTAGAGCTGTTTTACGAGCGGCTGCCTATCATCGCAAACAATAATAAAGTTATTGTCAAATAAATTAACAACTATAACATAAAAAGTGAGATACATATTTTTTTGCAGTATTATGTAGTAATGCAAATAGTAAAGATAAGCACTAAGAAATATTACATAGAAAGCCCTAAGGTGCTTCGTGGGAGCCTTTCCTCCGGTGGACTTATGAGTTGTACACTTGGTTCGAGCCATCCTGCAAACAAAATAGTGAGTCATGCATAAAAGTTAAAAAATGGCAATAACATTATGGCATAGCAACACATCCTTTGTAGGACATCTAAAACAAATGTAACCGCCCACTCCCCTAAAATTTGTTGTTTCTAGGACGTGTGCAGAAGCCAAAATATTTAGACCTCAACTAGAAATATACCCCACCTTGGATTGGATATTTTGCATGTGGTGTAGAAAAACAACACAACAAAAGGATCAGAATAACACGGCAAAACATTTGTAGAAAATATCACAAATAACACAGTAATAGGATCACGGTCTAAACCATCTACTCTCTCCGTTCCTAAATATAAGTCCTTTTAAATGTTTCAAATGGACTACAACATACAGATGTATGTAGACATGTTTTAGAATGTAGATTCACTCATTTTGCTATGTACTCCCTCTGTTCCCAAATATAAGTCTTTTCAGAGATTTCAACAAGTGACTGCATACGGAGCAAACTAAGTGAATCTACACTTTTAAATATGTCTACATACATCTGTATGTTGTAGTCCATTTGAAATGTCTAAAAAGACTTATATTTAGGAATGGAGGGAGTAGTCCTTTGTTGAAATCTCTAAAAAGACTTATATTTGGGAACAGAGGGAGTAGTTCATATGCTACTTTTTTATTAACGGAGATGGATCAGATTTATCCTAAATCCTTCAAAGTGCACGTCGCACTATCTAACCGAACCGGGCGGCCACTTCCTGGCCGCACGATCGCGCCAGCGATCGCGCCCGGGTGCGCCAGGTGCCACCTGGTCTGGATTGGCCCCGCGCCGCGGTTGGGGGTGATTAGTCCATATCCGGACGTGGGGAGGCCCACATGTAAGTCGTAAAGGAGGGAGGAGTGGGGGTCGTGGGCAGCGGTTTCAAAATCTGTGCCTGAAATCCCTCGCCCGCAGCGATGCTCTCTCCCCATTCCATCTTCGTCTTCATCCTCACCAGCCTCTCCACCGAACGGGCGTGATACGGGGGAGTCGCGGCGGAGTGCTCAGGTCGGCGGCGGCTTGAGGGTGGTCCTTCGCGCGGGGGAATCGCTGCTGCTCCTCGGCGTCGGAGGTATGCTCGCCTGCGGCTTCTCCATGCTTCTTCTCCCTCTCTCTGTCTCGCGGGGCGCGGATGCACTGATATGTGAGGGGAATGCTTCCTAGGGTTCGGGAACGGCACGAACTACCCCTGCTTATGCTCGATTTTGGTCATGTTGAGTTCCTTTGTCCTCTCTGGTAGCACGCACCTAACGGTGGTCGGGATCTACAAGGACGCGTCCAGTGGGGTTGTTCAGGGCACGGGGTGGCTGGCCAGGGCCAAGGTGTAGTTGGCCAGGGCACGGGGTAGTCGATAGGTAGTAGGGGATGCACGTCCACGGCGCCCGTTGTGCGATTTAAGGGCGATTGGTAGTGCTGATTAGTTCCTGTTCAATTGGCCGGGGTTTGAGATCTGTTCATGATTCCTAGTCCTTCTCCAAGTTGTATTGTTTGTAATGCATTGGCTGATTTGAAGTTGTTGTACAGAGATTTAGGTAGAAATTTTTGGTTAGTTGCACAAAATTCTCCCCAGTTGGCTGCATCCATATAGTAGTTGGCTGTCCGTATGCTCTGCAGTTGCACCAGTTGTCTTGGTCAGTTGGCTTACTGTTTGTACTAGTTGGTTGTCTACACGGTGTTCAGTTGCACAAGTTGCCTGCTCAGTTGGCGGCATCACTTTTAGTAGTTGGTTGTTCATATGTTATACACTTGCGCTAGTTGCCCTGCTTAGTTGCCTTGCTGTTTCCCCCCTGCTATGTGCAACTAGGGACTCTTGTTTGTGCAATTTAGCACCAATGCTTGCCAGTTTTCCAATATCGTACCCAATCTGCCAGCCTTTGTGGTGGATGTGGTGGTTCATGTGTTTTTCTCCTGCTATGTGCAAATAGGGACCATTACTTGTGCAAAATACTACCAATGGTTGCCAATTTTCCAATATAGTCTACTGATTTTTCTGCCAGCCTTTGTGCTGGATCTGGTCATTCGTGTGTTTTCCCCCTACAGTGTGCAACTAGGGCCCCTTGTTTGTGCAAATTAGTACAAATGCTTGCCAATTATCCAATATAGTCTACCCAATGTGCCAGTCTTGTTGTGAATGTGGTTGTTCATGTGTTTCCCCCTGATGTGTGCAACTAGGGACCCTTATTTTTGCAAATTAGTATTAATGCTTGCCAATTTTTCAATATAGTATACCCAATTGTTTTGCTGGATATTTTGGCTATGCATTTTTTGTTTTTCCCAGTTGCACAAGTTATCATACTCAGCTGGTTGCCTTCAGTTAACTATTTTCTGCCTAGTTATTACTTGCCACAGTTAAACTTAGTTGGTTTATATGTTGTCCAGTTGCACAAGTTTGACTGCCCAGTTGGCTGCATCATTGTAGTAGTTGGTTGTCCACATATTTTACAGTTTTTTGCACTAGGTGTCCTGCTTATGTGTAGAGATCTGCAGATCAAAGCAACCTTTTATGATTTCTCTAGTTTGTTTGCACATCTTCTAACTATGTTTTCTTTTGTTGTATTTCTCCCAGCAGGGCAAAAATGGTTATAATAGGAGGAGATGCGGATGGCAATGAAGAGGATGTATTTTTTTCATGTTTTGTGTTTTTGAGTTGTTTTGAACTTATCCATGTATGCTAATGTCATTTTTTCATGTTTTTTGGTTCCTTAATCAGCGTTCTGGAAGTCAGTCCCTTCGCCGGAACTCGAAGCATCCTGCTAATCGCCATCCACAAGCTGCGCGTAGTGTTCAGCGGGGAGAGGAAGTTGAGGTAAGTGGCATGCTGATGACACAAGCACCTTATTTTGGTTTTGTTTGGGTCATATAATAATTTTTTGTTTTTTCCCGTGCCCATGTTTTTATTTTCTTAGGATGTTGATCAGTTTCGGGTTGTAAAGCGGACTAGACGTGCAGCACTTGGAAGGGGAGCTGAGTCATCTACTAGGGTAAGTAAATTATTGAATATAAGTGTTTCTCTCTTTTTAGACGCTGATGAAATTATGCAGCCATTGGCACCACTATTTTTGTTGTAGTTGTTCAATAACCATCTTGTAGTTGACATCACTGGTCATCTTGATCTAAATATAGTTGACATTAGTTGGCATCTTGTAATTGACATCACTGGTCACCATTTGTGCAGGCAGCAGTTGCTGGAGGAGCTGCCGCATCTTCCGCAGTAGATGCTGATGTATGTGTGTTTTTTGTGTGTTTATGAGCTATCAAACAGTTCCTTGCACAAAAAAATTAGTTGTCGTTATCATGTTGCAATATCATTCTTATCGTTGCACATCCCCTAGAACTTTTTGTAGTTGTCAGGTCTAGTACATTTTCTTAGTTTTTTTGCAGGTTGCACACTGGTAGTCTTCAGTTGTCATCATGAGCTTTCATAGTTGCACAAAAACATCATATTAGTTGGCATGATCCATTTTATGTTTATATAGTTTTTGCAATACTTATCCAAATGATGATTGCTAGTTTTTTTTCAGTCCGGTTTTTTGTCTTGTGTTTAGTGTTTCCTTAATGTTTTATTTTCTCATCAACAGGCCAGCAGTGAAGGAGTTGAGGTGGCTATAGGGCAAGATGTGGAGCGACCATCACAAGCGGGCAGGATAAGGGCATCACCAGGGCGGTTTGCGAAGTTCAACAGCTCTCTATCCCCACCGCAGAAGTCTGAGCTAGTTTCAAGGTTGTTTGGGGGCCTCTTGAACTTATCAGACACACTTCCAGCAGACCTCACTAAATTCCTGGTGTAGTCCTACCAGCCAGACAGCTCTGAAATGGTGTTCCCAGGCAGGGGAAGGATCCGTGTCGATGCTGACAGTGTTCACAGGGTATTTGATCTCCCCAACAAGGGTCAAAAAGTTAGATATGTAGTTGACAAAGATGCAACTAGGAGATTCAGAGAGGCTTTCAACATAACTTGAGATTCTCATCCCCATATCACTACATGGTGCAAGATGATTAAGGATATGGCAGAAGAACGGATGACACATTCTTTATGGCCTGGCTTGTGGTTGCATTCAACACTTTTCTAGCACCAACCACAGCCCTGAAGTTGAGCCCAAAGTGCTACGGACTTGTGCTAGATCATGAAATGCTGAAGAACAAAACCATGTGCCTCTTTGTAGCAGAACACATAAATGAAGCTTTCCGGAACATGGACCAGGAGAAGCAAACTATCTGATGCTGCTTATATCACTTGATGGTTAGTGAAGACGAGCAATTCCATGTGTTTTTCTTCTTTGTGCAGTTATAGTTTCTGAAATACTCCTCATAATAACTGAACTTTGGGTCTCCTTTGGTGGTTCTGGTGCAGATACTATACCTTGATGCGCTCGTTCATGATATCCCAGTAAGCAACTGTGCGATACGAGCGAATGCATGGGACAGTGTGCTAATTGCCAAGGTGATCAAGAAGGACACGGTCTCTCCTGGTGTGTTTGGCAAATTACAAGTGAGTTCTCTTTGTTTTTTTCCAACAGTGCCTTCTTTTTATGTTCTATTCATGTCTGCTCACTTTTTGGTAGTTGCACAAAAACTATGATCAGTTGGCACAACAATGCCTGTAGTTGCACAACTTGTAGCTTTAACTTTGGCATCTAACACATGTTCATTTTTAATTGGCACATCATCACTTTTAAGTTGCACAGTTTTACTTATCTTGTTGCACAGATGTGTGACATCAGTTGGTAGAAACTTTTTTTAGCTGCGCTGTGGGTTGCATAGTTTTTTTGGTTTCTTCAGTTGCATATATGTAGAATCCATTTGTCTACCCAGTATCTTGTTGTAGTTGCACAAGTTATAATGTTTAGTTTTCGTTCAACACACAAATTTGTTTTGATAACCTTGTTCTTTTCTTTTTCTCTTTTTTACATCAGCTTAAAGAGGAGTATAGGGGCACGGAGCATACACCACTGTTTGGTGGTATTTTACAAGCTGAAGCATTCGTGGCATCCAAGTTACCAATAACCTACAATCCGCAGGTTAGTCTTTTGCATACAGAAGTTTGGATCAGTTACCGACATTTTCTTTGGCTGGGATGTATGTTCAGTTGCACATATATGCTTTTTTAGTTGCACATATTCTTTGGACAGTCAATGTGTTCGTTTTGCAAACCATAACTTCAACTTGGTAGAATGCATGTTTAGTTTTGGCTACAATGCATGTTTAGTTGGCTAGAATCATGTTTTTAGTTGGCCAGAAAATGTGTCTTAGTCAGCTTGTTGAACACATCATGGCCAGTTATCGACATTTTCTTTTTAAAAATGGTTTATAACTGAATCAGTACTGAATCTTTTTTTGTGCTGACTTCCAAGATAAACCCATTCCGATGCCTATAAAATCAGGTGCACCGCAGCTATACTACAAAAGTGCAGAAAAAGGCAAAGATTGCCAAAGTGGTTAACGACCTGTGCAAGGTAGTAACTGAACAGGTTGGCACCTTCATCGAAGCAGTTGCCAAGATCGATGACGAGGAGCCGGATATTGATCCCTACGTACAACAGCCATCAATGGGAACCGGGACGTCACGCCATGCTTCAAAAAGAAAGAGACGGGTTTCACCTATACAAGAAGAAGAAGAGTTTGTTGAGGAGGAGTCAGAAGAAGATGAGGAAATGGAAGCAGTGCTAGATGTTGGAGATTACGAGGACACATATGCGGATGAATCAGAGGAGGAGGATAAAGAAGAGGATGACAAAGAAGAGGAGGAGGAAGAAGAAGAGGAGAAAGAAGAGGAGGACAAATAAGAAGAGGACAAAGGAGAGGAGGAGGACAAGGAAGAAGATAGTGAGGCGGAGGAGGAGGTAGAAAAAGATGAGGCCAAAGAGGGTGACGGAGACAAAGGTGCAGCAGTTGATGGCAGTGAGGGGGGAGGGGATGACGATGAAGAGGACGAGGATGTTGATGGTGATGATCAAGGGGGATCCAGTGGAGGCAGTGACAGCAGCGATGACGATGATGACAATGCCCCTGGATCTGGTGGTACAGGCGGCAACACATCCAGGAGGACTAGCAGCTCTGCCAACCCTGCCAGCAGCAGCAATTCATTGAGCAGCAGGAGCACACTGCAGATGTTGATTGACAAAACTTGCTGGAAAGACAAGGATTTGCCGAAGTCAAAGAGAAATGACGAAGCAGAGTCTCAGGGGAGCATGGATATGCTCAAGCTGTGCAACTTGAAGCCAGCTTTGCCAACCACTTTTCCCGTGCCAGATTTTAGCGACAAAGACATGTGTGAGAACATCAACTTTGCCATTGATCAGAAGCTATTCTTATCAAGTGAGGCTGAAAAGAATCAAATCGACATGGAGGAAGCAGGAAAGGGTCTTGACTGGGTTCATTCAAACAAAAAATACAAGGAATATTTGAAGCAGCTTCCAGATATAAGCTCCAGCAAGAGCAAGGCAGCATCCGTGGCAAACCCTCATGTGGTCCAGAAGCGCAAAGCATTTTCAATGAAGAAGAATCTGGAGTTGCGTCAAACCAAGGAGAAGATGGTGAGGGCAGATGCTGAAATAAATGTGGTCAAGGAAGCTGTGGTTCCAACTGATATGCCAACTGTGGTGAGTAGAGAGCCAACCATCACTCAAGATGTGGCAGCAATGCATGTTGAGCCTACAACCATCATATGAGTTCAACAGATCAAGGGGAAGACTCCTCTTTCAGCAATCCCACCTAAATCAGCTAAGCAGCAAAAGATTGTCAAGTTTGCCAAGGGCACAAAGTGGGAACATGGCACAAAAGGTGTGGGGTTCAGACACGAGACAGAACTACATGCCATAGCCATCGATGCAGGGGTGCCAAGTTCTGCTAGATTGCTGCCAACTCAGACTGGAAATATGCCAACTCCAGAAACTAGTGTACCAACTGATGTGTCAGTTAGTAGTGTGGTCACAGTCAAAAGCACCACTGATGCTCAGGAAGGCACCCACTGCAACTGCAAGCCCCAAGGTGCCAACTCATATAGATACTTGATACGTCTCCAACGTATCTATAATTTATGAAGTATTCATGCTATTATATTAGCCATCTTGGATGTTTTATGGGCTTTACTATGCACTTTTATATTATGTTTGGGACTAACCTATTAACCCAGAGCCCAGTGCCAGTTCCTGTTTTTTCCCTTGTTTCAGTGTTTCGAAGAAAAGGAATATCAAATGGAGTCGAAACGGAATGAAACCTTCTGGAGAAGTTATTTTTGGAAGGAAAGCAATCCGGGAGACTTGGAGTGCACGTCAGGAAAGCAACGAGGGAGGCACGAGGCAGGGGGCGCGCCCTCCACCCTCGTGGGCCCCTCGTGGCTCCCCTGACGTATTTCTTGCGCCTATATATATCCATATACCCTAAAACGATCGAAGAACAGAATAGATCGGGAGTTCCGCCGCCGCAAGCCTCTATAGCCACCAAAACCCGATCGAGACCCAGTTCCGGCACCCTGCCGGAGGGGGGGAACCCTCACCGGTGGCCATCTTCATCATCCCGGCACTCTCCATGACGAGGAGGGAGTAGTTCACCCTCGGGGCTGAGGGTATGTACCAGTAGCTATGTGTTCGATCTCTCTCTCTCTCTCTCTCTCTCTCTCTCTCTCTCGTGTTCCCGAGGTGATTCGATCTTGATGTATCGTGAGCTTTGCTATTATAGTTGGATCTTATGTTGCTTCTCCCCCTCTACTCTCTTGTAATGGATTGAGTTTTCCCTTTGAAGTTATCTTATCAGATTGACTCTTTTAATGATTTGAGACCACTTGATGTATGTCTTGCGTGGGATAACCGTGGTGCCAATGGGTTATTCTATTGATTCACTTGATGTATGTTTGGTGATCAACTTGCGGGTTCCGCCCATGAACCTATGCATAGGGGTTGGCACACGTTTTCGTCTTGATTCTCCGGTAGAAACTTTGGGGCACTCTTTGAGGTTCTATGTGTTAGTTGAATAGATGAATCTGAGATTGTGTCATGCAGATCGTATAATCATACCCACGGATACTTGAGGTGACATTGGAGTATCTAGGTGACATTAGGGTTTTGGTTGATTTGCGTCTTAAGGTGTTATTCTAGTACGAACTCTAGGGCTGTTTGTGACACTTATAGGAATAGCCCAACGGATTGATTGGAAAGAATAACTTTGAGGTGGTTTCGTACCCTACCATAATCTCTTTGTTTGTTCTCCACTATTAGTGACTTTGGAGTGACTCTTTGTTGCATGTTGAGGGATAGTTATATGATCCAATTATGTTATTATTGTTGAGAGAACTTGCACTAGTGAAAGTATGAACCCTAGGCCTTGTTTCCTAGCATTGCAATACCGTTTACGCTCACTTTTATCATTAGTTACGTTGCTGTTTTTATATTTTCAGATTACAAAAACCTATATCTACCATCCATATTGCACTTGTATCACCATCTCTTCGCCGAACTAGTGCACCTATACAATTTACCATTGTATTGGGTGTGTTGGGGACACAAGAGACTCTTTGTTATTTGATTGCAGGGTTGTTTGAGAGAGACCATCTTCATCCTATGCCTCCCACGGATTGATAAACCTTAGGTCATCCACTTGAGGGAAATTTGCTACTGTCCTACAAACCTCTGCACTTGGAGGCCCAACAATGTCTACAAGAAGAAGGTTCTGTAGTAGATATCAAGCTCTTTTCTGGCGCCGTTGCTGGGGAGGTGAGTGCTTGAAGGTATATCTTTAGATCTTGCAATCGAATCTTTTTTTAGCACTAGTTTAGTTTATAAAAGAAAACTACAAAAAAATGGAATTGAGTTTGTCTCATACGCTTCATCTTTTTAATATCTTTCGTGAGTATGATGGAAAGGAAAATTGTGCCAAAGTGTTAGAAGAAGAATGCATTAAAATGTTTGGCACTAAATATTTGAATGATGAGCATGATTGCAATTTTGTTAGTATGAACTCTTTGAATATCCATAGTACTAATGATGATTGCACTAGTCATGATGAAAATGTTTCCTATAAGCATGTCAATTTTTGTGGAGTGCATTGGGTTTGCAAGTACACATTAAATAGAGAAGATAGATATTGCAAGAGGCATAAGCATTTAGAAACTAAATTGTTGCAAGAAAGGCTAGATGTTTGTGCTGAAAATTTAAATTTTCTTGGCCATACTTGTGAACTTTGCAATGAACGGGGTCATTTAACTATCCGATGCAAATTGTTTCATGATCTAATCGTGTCCAAAAATTGTGATGACTTGATTTCCCTTGCACATTATAATGAACTTAGTTTGCTTATGGGTTATGAAGTAATGAAACGTATAACTAACTATCTTCCAGAATTTGCCCGTTATAAACTTCTTGGATTCGATCTAGAGGAAATTTATATGTATTGTGCGGTGAATTGCATTGAAAATCCTTATATTGCCAATTACATAAAGAAAAGCAAACAAATAGAAGATGAAGAGAATAATAACGAAAGGGAAGAGACTTCCCAATATTCTCCTATTATTTCTTATGATGAATCAGGTAACGAGGAGGAGCCTTCTATTCAACCAATCTCATTAATAAGGAGCTCCAAAAAGAGTATTGAACCCACACATGAGGTGAAGAAGAAGAAAATAAAAAGGAAGAGAGGTAAAAAGATATCTCTCCCAAATAATGTTGCTCCTATTATTGTTGTGCCTCATGAAAATGAATCAAAATTAATTGTGGAAGATGATGCACTTGATGATGATCTCGTTATGCCTATTGCTTTTTATGATGATTATGATTGGGGAGATAATGATACTTCTTATGATCTTGAAAATCTTTTTGGCACTTGCTTGGAAGAATATGATAATTGCTATACTATTGGTGTTATCCATACTATTAATAATGAGAGTGATTATGCTTATGATATGAAAAGGACCAAGCTTGGGGATGCTATGTTTGATGAAGATGATGTTTTTGAGAATATATTTGCTGCAATTAATGTTTGTCCCAAGCTTGGGGATGATATGTTTAATGAAGATGATATTTTTAGTCTCCCAAGTTTTGATATGCAAAGTTGTTATGATGATAGCATGCCTTCTACCTATGATGATTATATTGATGAAAGTGGGTTTGGAAGAGTGTCAACTTTAGGAAGTAGTGATCCCACAATATTGGAGGATGTTGAATCTTATTATGATAATTATGAAAGTGGATTTGGAGAGGTCATGCCTTTATTTAGTGATGTATCCACTATTTCGGAAGAGGTTTCAATCGATTATGATGAGAACAAAGTTGCTACTTATGATGATTATTGTGATGAAACTTATGATATAAAAAATAGTGCTGATTATATTTATAAAACCTGTCATGATTATGATTAGCCTTTTTTCTGTACATTACTCTTTTAATGTGGAAACAATTTATAGTATTCAAGTCTCTTATGAAACTCCCACTATTCCGAATGAGAAGAATTTTGCTTATGTGGAGAGTAGTAAAAATTCTATGCTTGTAGATCATGAAAAGAATGCTTTAGGTGCTGGTTATATTTTTTAATTCATTCATGATGCTACTGAAAATTATTATGAGGGAGGAACATATGCTTGTAGGAATTGCAATAATATCAAGTTTCCTCTCTATGTGCTTAAAGTTTTGAAGTTATGCTTGTTTGGCCTTCCTATGCTAGTTGATTATTGTTCCCATAAGTTGTTTGCTCACAAAATCCCTATGCATAGGAAGTGGGTTAGACTTAAATGTTATAGTAATATTCTTCATGATGCTCTCTTTATGTTTCAATTCTTATCTTTTATGTGAGCATCATTGAAATCATCATACCTAGCTAGGGGCATTAAATGATAGCGCTTGTTGGGAGGCAACCCAATTTTATTTTAGTTTCTTGCTTTTTGGTTCTGTTTAGGAATAAATAATCCATCTAGCTTCTGTTTAGATGTTGTTTTGTGTTTTAATTAGTGTTTGTGCCAAGTAGAACCTTTGGGAAGACATGGGTGAAGTCTTTATGATCATGCTGTAAAAAACAGAAACTTTAGCGCTCACGAGATTAGCTAAAACTTTTTACTGGAGAGCGCTATTTAGTTGATTATTTTTGCATATGATTACTAGACAAATTCCTCAGGTCCACCAATTTATTTTATAATTTTTGGAGTTCCAGAAGTTTGCGTTAGTTACAGATTACTACAGACTGTTCTGTTTTGACAGATTCTGTTTTTCGTGTGTTGTTTGCTTATTTTGATGACTCTATGGCTAGTAAAATAGTTTATAAACCATAGAGAAGTTGGAATGCAGTAGGTTTAACACCAATATAAATAAAGAATGAGTTCATTACAGTACCATGAAGTGGTGTTTTGTTTTCTTTCGCTAACGGAGCTCACGAGATTTTCTGTTAAGTTTTGTGTTGTGAAGTTTTCAAGTTTTGGGTAAAGATTCGATGGACTATGGAATAAGGAGTGGCAAGAGCCTAAGCTTGGGGATGCCCAAGGCACCCCAAGGTAATATTCAAGGATGACCAAGAGCCTAAGCTTGGGGATGCCCCGGATGGCATCCCCTCTTTCGTCTTCGTTCATCGGTAACTTTACTTGGAGCTATATTTTTATTCACCACATGATATGTGTTTTTCTTGGAGCGTCGTTTTATTTTTTTAGCTTTGCTTGCTGTTTGAATAAAATACCAAGATCTGAAATTCTTAAATGACAGAGAGTCTTCACATAGCTACATAATTATTTAACTACTCATTAATCTTCACTTATATCTTTTTGGAGTAGTTTGTCATTTACTCGTGTGCTTCATTTATATCCTATGAGTAAATAGTTGAATGATTTGAATGTAATAAATTATATATGTTTCATATGCCTTTCCCATGGGGAGTAATTACTTCACATATAAGATGTAGAGGTGATAAATTTATTTAAGGTTAGCAAACTTTGTATTGGTCACTTGAACAATTCATGAAAGAATATTGAAGGAAGAGAGATTTCACATATAAATATACTATCTTGGACATCTTCTATGATTGTGATCCCCATTAATTATTTTCAAACCTGAGCAAAATAGTTGAAGTTGGACAAGGAAGACAACATAATGAGTTATGCTTGGGTATATTTGTATAAGTTATATTGTTTTGGATCCTCTAACGTGTGGTGCTTGCTATTTAGAATCCTTTGCTAGCCAAAATATCTGTACTAAGCGGGAACACTGCTTGTGCATCCAAATTCCTTGAACCAAGTTTCTTCCATGAGTGTCCACCATATCTACCTATATGCGGTATTTACCTGCCATTCCAAGTAAATTTGCATGTGCCAAACTCTAAACCTTCAAATAATAATCTGTTTTGTATGCCCAAATCGCTCATGTAGCAACTAGGGGCTAGAAGTATCTTCCATGCTAGGTGGGTTATTCTCACGATGAGTGGACTCCGCTCATCATTCACGAGAAAATGGCTAGTAACTGGGATGCCCAGTCCCATGATCAAAAGATCGAAATCAACTAAAAAATAATTGCAAACAAAACTCCCCCAGGTTTGATGTTAGTTGGAGGCACCCGTTGTTTCGGGCAAGCCATGGATTGATGATTGTTGGTGGAGGGGGGGGGGGTAAAATCTTTACCTTTCTGTTTGGGAACAGCCTATAATGTATGTAGTATGGAAGATATTGGGAACTCTTGGTCGTTATGTTGACAATGAAAGCATACCTCTCAAAATTATTTTCATCTCTGTTTTTGCTTCGAGCTCTGGCACCTCTGCAAATACCTGCTTCCCTCTGCGAAGGGCCTATCTTTTACTTTTATGCAAGAGTCAGTAGTATTCCTTCTCATTCCAACCTACTCTTCAGTTGGCAAGCATCATGTGATGGAAAGATCTAAGCATATATGGCCATTCAAATATATTTGATCATGAATTATTATTGTTGACATTACCCTTGAGGTAAAAGGTTGGGAGGCGAAACATTAAGCCCCTATCTTTCTCTATGTTCGATGAATACTATTTGTTCTAAAAATATGCTTTGAGTGGTAGCAATCATGGAAGACTAAATGATAGTTGAGTATGTGGAGTTTGCTAAATGAAAGCTCTGACATAGACTCTTCCTGAAAATAAGATGAATTGTAATTGTTTGATGACTAATAACACGGTTTGTTAGTTTTCAAGAAAGTTTATGATCTATACTTTAAGATGTGAATAGTTTGTTACTTGATCATGAAAAGTTCTATGAGTTGAGCTACTGTTATGACATATAATGATGCTAGAAAAGGTGATTGAAATTATCATTGATCAAACTTATGCACATGCTAGCATTCACACTTCATAAATTCTTTCTTTTATCATTTACCTACTCGAGGACGAGCAGGAATTAAGCTTGGGGATGCTGATACATCTCCAACGTATCTATAATTTATGAAGTATTCATGCTATTATATTATCCATCTTGGATGTTTTATGGGCTTTACTATGCACTTTTATATTATTTTTGGGACTAACCTATTAACCCAGAGCCCAGTGCCATTTCCTGTTTTTTCCCTTGTTTCAGTGTTTTGAAGAAAAGGAATCTCAAACGGAGTCGAAACGGAATGAAACCTTCTGGAGAAGTTATTTTTGGAAGGAAAGCTATCCGGGAGACTTGGAGTGCACGTCAGGAAAGCAACGAGGGAGGCACGAGGTAGGGGGGGCGCCCCCCACCCTCGTGGGCCCCTCATGGCTCCCCTGACGTATTTCTTCCGCCTATATATATCCATATACCCTAAAACGATCGAAGAACAGAATAGATCGGGAGTTCCGCCGCCGCAAGCCTCTGTAGCCACCAAAAACCAATCGGGACCCTGTTCCGGCACCCTGCCGGAGGGGGGAACCCTCACCGGTGGCCATCTTCATCATCCCGGCGCTCTCCATGACGAGGAGGGAGTAGTTCACCCTCGGGGCTGAGGGTATGTACCAGTAGCTATGTGTTTGATCTCTCTCTCTCTCTCTCTCTCTCTCTCTCTCTCTCGTGTTCTTGAGGTGATTCGATCTTGATGTATTGCGAGCTTTGCTATTATAGTTGGATCTTATGTTGCTTCTCCCCCTCTACTCTCTTGTAATGGATTGAGTTTTCCCTTTGAAGTTATCTTATCGGATTGAGTCTTTTAATGATTTGAGAACACTTGATGTATGTCTTGCGTGGGATAACCGTGGTGACAATGGGTTATTCTATCGAGTCACTTGATGTATGTTTTGGTGATCAACTTGCGGGTTCCGCCCATGAACCTATGCATAGGGGTTGGCACATGTTTTCGTCTTGATTCTCTGGTAGAAACTTTGGGGCACTCTTTGAGATTCTATGTGTTGGTTGAATAGATGCATCTGAGATTGTGTGATGCATATCGTATAATCATACCCACGGATACTTGAGGTGACATTGGAGTATCTAGGTGACATTAGGGTTTTGGTTGATTTGTGTCTGAAGGTGTTATTCTAGTACGAACTCTAGGGCTGTTTGTGACACTTATAGGAATAGCCCAACGGATTGATTGGAAAGAATAACTTTGAGGTGGTTTCGTACCCTACCATAATCTCTTCGTTTGTTCTCTGCTATTAGTGACTTTGGAGTGACTCTTTGTTGCATGTTGAGGGATAGTTATATGATCCAATTATGTTATTATTGTTGAGAAAACTTGCACTAGTGAAAGTATGAACCCTAGGCCTTGTTTCCTAGCATTGCAATACCGTTTACGCTCACTTTTATCATTAGTTACGTTGCTGTTTTTATATTTTCAGATTACAAAAACCTATATCTACCATCCATATTGCACTTGTATCACCATCTCTTCGCCGAACTAGTGCACCTATACAATTTACCATTGTATTGGGTGTGTTGGGGACACAAGAGACTCTTTGTTATTTGGTTGCAGGGTTGTTTGACAGAGACCATCTTCATCCTACGCCTCCCATGGATTGATGAACCTTAGGTCATCCACTTGAGGGAAATTTGCTACTGTCCTACAAACCTCTGCACTTGGAGGCCCAACAACGTCTACAAGAAGAAGGTTGTGTAGTAGATATCAATACTTCAATGCCAAAAGCGAAAGGAGGTGATCAAACTGCCAAAGTGTCATCTCCAAGAGCTAGCACACAGCAGCCAAGCAAGCCTGCATCACCAAGAGCTGACTTTCAACACTCATTAACACAAGAGGAGGTGTTCAACATTGTAAGTAGGTGCAAGCCACCTAGGCCGCCAACTACAACACTATTGCGAACCAAGTCAGCGAATAATGCACCTGTGTTTGTGCCGCAAGGAGATGCCCTGGGCCTTCAACCCATACGGAGATCAAACTCTTACAACTATCACTACAAAAAAATACACTTCCGTGATGATACGTGTTTGTCACAGTAGGTCACGTTTTCTGTCATGCATGTTCATCCATGACAAATTTATGACAGAATCAAGATAGTCATACCTGTGCTGTCGTAGAAGTGTTCCATGACATTACCAAAATTATCATCACGGAAGTGTCCACTTCCATGACGATAAATCGCGCGTCATGGAAGTGCTTTCGTCAAGGGTGACCGACACGTGGCATCCACCGTAACGGGACGCCGTTAAGCTACCGGGTCCGGTTTTGGATCCGATAACCCACTAAAAGCCCGGACCAATGAGGATTTTCCACGTGTAAAATTCTCATTGGCCGGAGGAAACACGTGTTGGCTCACCGTTGGGACAGATGTCATCCATTCATTGGACAGGAGGTGCTACCTCTTGAGAACTGCATTGGTTTTCCCTTGAAGAGGAAAGGATGATGCAGTAAAGTAGCATAAGTATTTCCCTCAGTTTTTGAGAACCAAGGTATCAATCCAGTAGGAGACCACGCTCAAGTCCCACGCACCTACACAAACAAATAAGAACCTCGCAACCAACGCGATAAAGGGGTTGTCAATCCCTTCACGGTCACTTACGAGAGTGAGATCTGATAGAGATGATAAGATAATATTTTTGGTATTTTTATGATAAAGAGTAAAAGTAAAGAAAGCAAAATAAACGGTAATAGAAATAGCTTGTTGACGGGAGATTAATATGATGGAAAATAGACCCGGGGGCCATAGATTTCATTAGTGGCTTCTCTCAAGAGCATAAGTATTACGGTGGGTAAACGAATTACTATCGAGCAATTGATAGAATTGACCATAGTTATGAGAATATCTAGGTATGATCATGTATATAGGCATCACGTCCGTGACAAGTAGACCGACTCCTGCCTGCGTCTACTACTATTACTCCACACATCAACCGCTATCCAGCATGCATCTAGAGTATTAAGTTCATAAGAACGGAGTAATGCTTTAAGAAAGATGACATGATGTAGAGGGATAAACTCATGCAATATGATATAAACCCCATCTTTTTATCCTCGATGGCATCAATACAATACGTCTCGTTTCCCCTACTGTCACTGGGATCGAGCACCGCAAGATTGGCAAGAAAGATCAATCTAGTAGGCCAAACCAAACTGATAATTCGAAGAGACTTGCAAAGATAACCAATCATACATAAAAGAATTCAGAGGAGATTCAAATATTGTTCACAGATAAACTTGATCATAAACCCACAATTCATCGGATCTCGACAAACACACCGCAAAAAAGACTTACATCGAATAGATCTCCAAGAGAATCAAGGAGAACTTTGTATTGAGATCCAAAGAGAGAGAAGAAGCCATCTAGCTAATAACTATAGACCCGAAGGTCTGAGGTAAACTACTCACACATCATCGGAGAGGCTATCGTGTTGATGTAGAAGACCTCCGTGATCAATGCCCCCTCCGGCGGAGCGCCGGAAAAGGCCCCAAGATGGGATCTCACGGGTACAGAAGGTTGCGGTGGTGGAAATAGGGTTTTGGCTCCGTATATGATGTTTCCAGGGTATATGAGTATATATAGGTGAAAGAGGTCGGTCAGGAGAGCTACAAGGGGCCCACGAGGGTGGAGGACGCGCCCAGGGGGGTAGGCGCGCCCCCTGCCTCGTGGCCTCCTTGTTGGTTGCTTGACGTCCACTCCAAGTCCTCTGGATCACGTTTGTTTCGAAAATCACGTTCCCGAAGGTTTCATTCCATTTGGACTTGCTTTGATATTCTTTTTCTGCGAAACACCGAAATAGGCAAAAAAAACAGCAATTTGGGCTAGGCCTCCGGTTAATAGGTTAGTCCCAAAAATAATATAAAAGTGTATAATAAAGCCCATTAAACATCCAAAACAAAATATATAATAGCATGGAACAATCAAAAATTATAGATACGTTGGAGACGTATCAAGCATCCCCAAGCTTAATTCCTGCTCGTCCTCGAGTAGGTAAATGATAAAAACAGAATTTTTGATGTGGAATGCTTCTTAGCATAATTTTCAATGTAATTCTCTTAATTGTGGTATGAATATTCAGATCCGAAAGATTCAAGATAAAAGTTTAATATTGACATAAAGGTAATAATACTTCAAGCATACTAACTAAGCAATTATGTCTTCTCAAAATAACATGGCCAAAGAATGTTCATCCCTACAAAATCATATAGTTTGGTCATGCTCCATTTTCATCACACAAGAATGCTCTCATCATGCACAACCCCGATGACAAGCCAAACAATTGCTTCACACTTTAGTAATCTCAAACTTTTTCAACTTTCACGCAATATATAAGCGCGAGCCATGGATATAGCACTATGGGTGGAATAGAGTATAATGGTGGGGGTTATGGGGAGAAGACAAAAAAGGAGAAAGTCTCACATTGACGAGGCTAATCAACGGGCTAGGGAGATGCCCATCAATTGATGTCAATGCAAGGAGTAGGGATTGCCATGCAACGGATGCACTAGAGCTATAAATGTATGAAAGCTCAACAAAAGAAACTAAGTGGGTGTGCATCGAACTTGCTTGCTCACGAAGACCTAGGGCATTTGAGGAAGCCCATTGTTGGAATATACAAGCCAAGTTCTATAATGAAAAATCCCCACTAGTATATGAAAGTGATAAAACAAGAGACTCTCTATCATAAAGATCATGGTGCTACTTTGAAGCACACGTGTGGAAAAAGGATAGTAGCATTGCCCCTTTTATTTTCTTTTTTTGGGGACAATGCTCTATGAATGATGATCATCACACTTCTATTTATTTACAACTCAATGATTACAACTCGATACTAGAACAAAGTATGACTCTAGATGAATGCCTCCGGCGGTGTACCGGGATGGGCAATGAATCAAGAGTGACATGTATGAAATAATATGCATGGTGGCTTTGCCACAAATACGATGTCAACTACATGATCATGCAAGGCAATATGAAAATGATGAAGCGTGTCATGATAAATGGAACGGTGGAAAGTTGCATGGCATATATCTCGGAATGGCTATGGAAATACCATAATAGGTAGGTATGGTGGCTGTTTTGAGGAAGATACAAAGAGGTTTATGTGTGATAGAGCATATCATATCACAGGGTTTGGATGCACTGGCGAAGTTTGCACCAACTCTCAAGGTGAGAAAGGGCAATGCACGGTACCGAAGAGGCTAGCAATGATGGAAAGGTGAGAGTGTGTATAATCCATGGACTCAACATTAGTCATAAAGAACGCACATACTTATTGCAAAGATCTACAAGTCATCAAAAACCAAGCACTACGTGCATGCTCCTAGGGGGATAGATTGGTAGGAAAAGACCATCGCTCGTCCCCGACCGCCACTCATAAGGAGGACAATCAAAGAACACCTCATGTTTCAAATTTGTTACACAACGTTTACCATACGTGCATGCTACGGGACTTGCAAACTTCAACACAAGTATTTCTCAAATTCACAATTACTCAACTAGCACAACTTTAATAACACTACCTCCATATCTCAAAACAATCATCAAGCATCAAACTTCTCTTAGTATTCAATGCACTTTTAAGAAAGTTTTCACTAATCATATTAGGACTAATTTCACAATTTAAGAAAATTACCATGCTGTTTTGAAGGACTCTCAAAATGATCTAAGTGAAGCATGAGAGAACAATAGTTTCTATAAAACAAAACCACCACCGTGCTCTAAAAGATATAAGTGAAGCACTAGAGCAAAAACTATATAGCTCAAAAGATATAAGTGAAGCACATAGAGTATTCTAATAAATTCCGAATCATGTGTGTCTCTCTAAAAAGAGTGTACAGCGAGAATAATTGTGGCAAACTAAAAAGCAAAGACTCAAATAATACAAGACACTCCAAGCAAAACACATATCATGTGGTGAATAAAAATATAGCATCAAGTAAAGTTACCGATGGACGAAGACGAAAGAGGGGATGCCTTCCGGGGCAACCCCAAGCTTAGGCTTTTGGTTGTCCTTTAATTTTACCTTTGGGTGCCTTGGGCATCCCCAATATTAGTCTCTTGCCAATCCATGTTCCATAATCCATCAAATCTTTACCCAAAACTTGAAAACTTCACAACACAAAACTCAACAGAAAATCTCATAAGCTCCGTTAGCGAAAGAAAACAAAACACCACTTCAAGGTACTGTAATGAACTCATTCTTTATTTGTATTGGTGTTAAACCTACTGTATTCCAACTTCTCTATGGTTTATAAACTCTTTTACTAGCCATAGATCCATCAAAATAAGCAAACAACACGCGAAAAACAGAATCTGTCAAAAACAGAACAGTCTGTAGTAATCTGTAACTAACGCAAACTTATGTAACTCAGAAAAATCTACCAAAACAGGACTACCTAGATAATTTGTTTCTTGATCTACTGCAATTGATATCAGTATTTTATCACGTTCTGGTGCATTTAAACAATTGTTTTCATGAACAGAAAGTTTCTGGAATTTTCAGCAAGATCCAAGAAGATCCTGTAGGTTTTACTTGGCACAAACACTAATTAAAACATAAAAACAAATCTAACCAGAGGCTAGATCAAATATTTATTTGCTAAACAGCAAGGATAAATATTGGGCTCTCTCCCAACAAGCGCTTTTCTTTAAAGCCTTTTAGCTAGGCATTGATAAATTTAATGATGCTCACATGAAAGACAAGAATTGAAGCACAAAGAGAGCATCATAAAACACGTGATAAACACGTCTAAGTCTAACATACTTCCTATGCATAGGCATTTTATAAGCAAACAAATTATCTAGGCAAGCAAAATTTAGCAAATGCAAGGAAGCGGAAAGAAACAATAGCAATCTCAACATAACGAGAGGTAATCTAGTAACATGAAAATCTCTACAACTATATTTTCCTCTCTCATAATAATTACATGTAGGATCATAAGCAAATTCAACAATATCGCTATCACAAAACATATTCTTAACATGATCCACATGTATGCAAAGTTGACACTCTTCCAAAATAGTGGGATTAACATTAACTAAAGTCATGACCTCTCCAAACCCACTTTTATCAAAAAATTCATAAGATTGAACATTCTCCAAATATGTGCGATCTAAAGTTGACACTTGTAACATCCCAAATTTTCAATTTGGAATGTTATACATTAGATCATCATTGCATAGCATATTTTATTGCATTTTGGCAAATCCTCGGAAAATCCTAAGCAACTCAAGGACCCTCAGAGAGAGTTGGGGATTTTCGTAATTTTCATATTTGATTTTTATCAAATAATAGAAACGAGGATTTTTGGTTTTAATTTTTCTTTCCGAAAAATATTTCGTATTAAAATAAATGAGAGGAGAAAATATGACTTCTCCAAAATAATTGAAATATTGGAGGAAAATATTAAAATCAAATATTGGATTTTATTTGCTATTTTAATTGCATTAAAAAAATTGCACGTTTTCAAAACTGCATTTTTTTGGGCCAAGAAAATGTTCATCTCGTCCTAATTATTTTAATTAGACGGGGAAAATTTGTTTTAGCATTTTTGGATTTTTATTTATTTTTCTATGATTTTTTTAGATTCAGTGAATTATTAAAAAAAAGCCGAGCGCGCCGACTGGGCCGAAGCCCAGCCGACGGCCCAGCCAGCCCCGCGCCTCGTCTCCCTCCTGGAGACCGAGACGGAGACGCCGCCGCCGCCCGTGTCCCTCCAGGACACGTCGCCGCCGCCCTCTTTGCCCCTTCCCCACGGCACCCCCTCCCCCCCTTAAATACCCCCCACCCCGCCGCCTCTCCTCACCCCACCCCGACGCCAGCAGCCGCCCGCCGGAGCTCGAAGCCGCCGCCGCCG
>NC_057802.1:55608527-55613620 GCF_018294505.1 Triticum aestivum | reverse complement strand
GAGTCCCGCCGGACCAAGGTAGCCGAGCCGCCGTGCCGGTTTTCTTAAAAAAAACCGTTCGTTTTTTTCTCGAAACCCTAGTTCGGTTTAATTATCTAGTGAACGTTCACCGATCCGTTCGTTTTAACGAACGTGTTCGTCAGTTTGTCACAGATAACGAATGTCCGTTCATTTAACTATTCGTCAGATTTCTTTTTCGACGGATTTTCCGCGATTATTCCAGATCGCGATTTCTGATCAGATTTTCGTTCTGGTTTAACTTTTCGCGCGTTTATCGGAATCAGGCAATTCAACCGCCTAGAGTTTCGTCTCGAAATTCTCTTTCCGTTTAACCTACTCACATAAGTTTTTGTTACTGTAAAATTTGACCTAGATTCAGATTAGTAAACGAAGCTTGTTTCTTTCGCCGTTTCACTTTCGTTGCTTCGTTTGATTTGATTCTTCTTGCAAACCGGAGTTCTTAAGTTGAACTTTCTGGTTAGATCTTTATTTGAGTTTTTACCTGTGCATTAGATGAGTGCTTATTGTATGCTTGTTTGTTTGCGATAGAGTACCCGGAGTGCGCCGCTTGCTACTTCGAATCTCTAAGTTTCACGGATCATCAGCAAGGCAAGTAACACTTTGATCATACCTTTTACTACCCAGTTTTATTGCATTAGACCAACCCTCAAACATTGCATGGTTAGGATCTAATTAAATTGTGGGTATTGGGAAGTAGTTGAGGTAGTACCTATTGCCCTGTTTATTATTAAAACCCTTGGGAGTTACTTCTACGTTTGCTTATATCGCTATGCTATGCTCGTAGACGTGGATTGGGTTTGAGTGTATCCATGACAGATGTGAGATTGTTAATTAATGGTTCACTTAAGGTGGCAACTAAAACTCACATCTGGGTGGCTTGAGGCACCTGGAGAACCCAGTGTTGCCTGTATTTTTGGATATCCCGGAGTACCCGTGTGATCATCCTATGGACCGCCACCCAGGCTCAAAGGGATCATGAGATTATTCATGCTAGAAACTTCCGTGTGCAGCCACAAGCTATTATGGGCTCTAGCATAGTTGAGTAAGTTGCATGACCTCTTCTAGTGGTAGGCTAGCAGATGTAGGGGATGTAGGTTGGTACTGTCTACCCAGGGTTAGAGTTAATGTTTCTGAAAGACTGTGTCTCGGTCATCCGTTTCTCAAACACCATGTAGTGCGAGAAATCTAATGGAGGAGATCGAGTCTTGTGGGGAAAAGTGCGCAAACCTCTGCAGAGTGTATAAACTAATCATGGTTAGCCGTGTCCCCGGTTATGGACATCTTGAGTATTTAGTACTTGGATTATCATGTGAATCTCATCACCATGTTACTTTAATTAATTTTGTTGGGTTAATGATGATACTTAATTGGGATTGAGATGCTGTCAACCATCTCAATGTTTCACAACCACCATGATAGTTAAATAAAATTTATTTCCTTTGCAGTAGGGAAAAAATTGGCTTTTCGCAAAAACTGTAACCATAGAGCCTTCTACCAGCCATATATGCATGTAGTATAGCCAGTGGCGAAGGATTACCCGGATGTATTTCCAGAAGAGTTGCCAAGCATGCCACCGGATAGAGACATTGAGTTTCTGATTGAACTTTTGCCAGGCACAGGACCGATCTCTAAGAGACCGTACAGGATGCCCGCAAAAGATTTGGAGGAGATTAAGAAGCAGATTAAGGAATTACTGGATAAAGGCTATATTCGCCCAAGTTCGTCACCTTGGGGATCACCAGTACTTCTAGTGGAGAAGAAAGATGGATCGTTGAGGATGGTTGTTGATTATCGTGGATTGAATGAAGTGACCATCAAAAACAAGTACCCACTGTCGATGATCAATGATCTGTTTGACCGATTACAAGGAGCTAAGGTATTTTCCAAGATCGATCTACGATCAGGATACCATCAGTTAAAGATTCGAGAGCAGGATATACCTAAGACGGCTTTTACCACCAGGTATGGGCTATATGAGTATACCATTATGTCATTTGGTCTGACTAACGCACCTGCCTATTTCATGAACCTGATGAACAAAGTGTTTATGGAGTTTTTGGATAAGTTCGTCGTGGTGTTCATTGATGATATTTTAGTCTACTCCAAGAATGTTTGGTACTTGAGAAGCTCAGAGAACACCAGGTATACGCCAAGTTCAGCAAATGTGAATTTTGGCTGAAGGAAGTTGGATTCCTCAGACATGTTATATCCGGAGAAGGAATAGCAGTAGACCCCACCAAAGTTGACACAGTAACAAGCTGGGAATCACCCACATCAGTTGGAGAGATCCGGAGTTTTCTTGGACTTGCAGGATACTACCGGAGGTTCATTGAGAATTTCTCGAAGATTGCTAAGCCCATGACAGAGCTGTTAAAGAAGGACACCAAGTTCAATTGGACAGAGGAATTTGAAGCTAGTTTCCAAGAGTTGAAGAAACGATTGGTTACATCACTAGTGTTGATTCTGCCATATCAACGCAAGGATTATGAAGTATATTGCGACACTTCACGTCGAGGACTTGGAGCAGTGCTTATGGAGGAAGGAAGAGTTGTTTCATATGCTTCACGGCAACTTAAACCCCATAAGAAGAATTATGCCACGCATGATCTGGAGTTAGCAGCCGTAGTGCATGCGTTGAAGACATGGAGACATTTTCTCATCGGAAACCATTGTGAGGTGTACACAGATCACAAGAGTTTGAAGTACATTTTCACACAGAAGGAGTTGAATCTCAGGCAAAGGAGATGGTTGGAACTCATAAAGGATTATCATATGAGGTTGCATTATCACCCTGGAAAGGCTAACGTAGTAGCAGACGTGTTGAGCCGCAAGAGCCATGTCAACACACTCATGACTGGAGAGTTACCGAAAGTATTAGCCGAGGATCTTCGCGAGCTATGTTTGGAGATAGTTCCAAGAGGCTATTTAGCAACATTGGAGATTCAGTCTACTCTGATGGAAAAGATCAGAGAAGCTCAGAAGACAGACAAGGAGATTGACGAGATAAAGGAAAAGATGAGCAAAGGAAAAGCCAAGGGATTTCGTGAGGATGAGCACGATACCTTATGGTTGGAGGACCGCGTTTATGTGCCCAATGATCCGGAGATCAGGAAGTTGATCTTGCAAGAGGCCCATGATTCACCGTATTTGATTCACCTAGGAAATACCAAGATGTATTTGGATTTGAAGGATACTTTCTGGTGGACCGGAATGAAGAAGGATGTTGCGGAGTATGTAGCAGTTTGTGATGTATGTCAGAGAGTGAAGGCAGAGCATCAGAAGCCAGCAGGATTGCTACAGCCATTGCCGATACCCGAATGGAAGTGGGATAAACTAGGCATGGATTTTATCACGGGATTGCCCAGGACTCGTTCAGGCTATGACTCAATATGGGTTGTAGTCGATCGTTTGACGAAAGTAGCTCATTTCATCCCAGTGAAGACCACTTACACCAGTGCTAAGTTGGCAAAGATATACATGACCAGAATCGTATGTTTGCACGGAGTTCCGAGGACCATTGTATCAGATAGAGGAACCCAGTTTACCTCGAAGTTTTGGAATCAGTTACATGAAACTTTGGGAACCAGGCTAGAATTCAGTAAAGCTTTTCACCCACAGACAGATGGACAGACCGAGAGAGTCAATCAGATTTTGGAAGATATGTTGAGAGCTTGTGCGCTAGATTATGGATCTAGTTGGGACGATAATTTGCCATATGTAGAGTTTTCTTACAACAACAGTTATCAAACCAGTTTGAAGATGGCCCCTTTCGAAGCTTTGTACGGAAGGAGGTGTAGAACACCATTGTTATGGGACAAAGTTGGAGACCGCCAGTTGTTTGGACCAGATTTGATTAAGGAATCAGAACAGAAAGTGAAGTTGATTCGCGATAGGCTCAAGGTAGCCCAGTCCAGGCAGAAGAGTTATGCGGATTCTAAACGTATGGAGACAGCTCACGAAGTCGGAGACAGAGTTTATCTTCGAGTATCACCACTTCGAGGAGTGAAGCGCTTTGGAGTTAAGGGAAAGTTAGCACCACGTTTTGTCGGACCATACAGAGTTTTGGAGCGTATGGGAGAAGTTGCTTACAAGCTGGAATTGCCTGAAGGATTGTCAGGAGTTCATGATGTATTTCACGTTTCCCAGTTGAAGAAATGCCACGCAGAGATGGCTATGATACCACTAAGAGATACAGTGCTGCTGGAAGCGGTTCAGTTGGAAAGTGATTTGACCTATGAGGAGAAACCAGTAAAGATTCTTGAGTGTGCCAGCCGAGTCACCCGCAGTAAGGTTATCAAGTTCTGCAAAGTTCAGTGGAGTCACCACACTGAAGATGAAGTGACCTGGGAGCGAGAGGAATATCTACGGAAGAACCACTCTCACCTATTTTCTAGCCAACCCAAATCTCGAGGGCGAGATTCATCTTAAGGGGGTAGGTTTGTAACATCCCAAATTTTCAATTTGGAATGTTATACATTAGATCATCATTGCATAGCATACTTTATTGCATTTTGGCAAATCCTCGGAAAATCCTAAGCAACTCAAGGACCCTCGGAGAGAGTTGGGGATTTTCGTGATTTTCATATTTGTTTTTTATCAAATAATTGAAACGAGGATTTTTGGTTTTAATTTTTCTCTCCGAAAAATATTTCATATTAAAATAAATGAGAGGAGAAAATATGACTTCTCCAAAATAATTGAAATATTGGAGGAAAATATTAAAATCAAATATTGGATTTTATTCGGATTTTATTTGCTATTTTAATTGCATTAAAAAATTGCATGTATTCAAAATTGCATTTTTTGGGCCAAGAAAATGTTCATCTCGTCCTAATTATTTTAATTAGACGGGGAAATTTTGTTTTAGCATTTTTGGATTTTTATTTATTTTTCTATGATTTGTTTAGATTTGGTGAATTATTTAAAAAAACGCCGAGCGCGCCGACTGGGCCGAAGCCCAGCCGGCGGCCCAGCCAGCCCCGCGCCTCGTCTCCCTCCTGGAGACCGAGACGGAGACGCCGCCGCCGCCCGTGTCCCTCCAGGACACGTCGCCGCCGCCCCCTTTGCCCCTT
>NC_057802.1:55593238-55608192 GCF_018294505.1 Triticum aestivum | reverse complement strand
AGTCGAAGCCGCCGCCGCCGCCCGGAGCCCCGAACGCCGCCGCCCTTGTCGCCCCGTCGCCCCCTCGCCGCCCTCTCCCGAGCCCGCCGGAGTCCCGCCTGACCAAGGTAGCCGAGCCGCCGTGCCGGTTTTCTTTAAAAAAAAACGTTCGTTTTTTCTCGAAACCCTAGTTCGGTTTATTTTTCGGTTTAATTATTTAGTGAACGTTCACCGATCCGTTCGTTTTAACGAACATGTTCGTCGGTTTGTCGCAGATAACGAACGTCCGTTCGTTTAACTGTTCGTTAGTCTTCTTTTTCGACGGATTTTCCGCGATTATTCTAGATCGCGATTTCTGATCAGATTTTCGTTCTGGTTTAACCTTTCGCTCGTTTATCGGAATCAGGCGATTCAAGCGCCTAGAGTTTCGTCTCGAAATTCTCTTTCCATTTAACCTACTCACATAAGTTTTTGTTACTGTAAAATTTGACCTAGATTCAGATTAGTAAACGAAGCTTGTTTCTTTCGCCGTTTCACTTTCGTTGCTTCGTTTGATTTGATTCTTCTTGCAAACCGGAGTTCTTAAGTTGAACTTTCTGGTTAGATCTTTATTTGAGTTTTTACCTGTGTATTAGATGAGTGCTTATTGTATGCTTGTTTGTTTGCGATAGAGTACCCGGAGTGCGCCGCTTGCTACTTCGAATCTCTAAGTTTCACGGATCATCAACAAGGCAAGTAACACTTTGATCATACCTTTTACTACCCAGTTTTATTGCATTAGACCAACCCTCAAACATTGCATGGTTAGGATCTAATTAAATTGTGGGTATTGGGAAGTAGTTGAGGTAGTACCTATTGCCCTGTTTATTATTAAAACCCTTGGGAGTTACTTCTATGTTTTCTTATATCGCTATGCTATGCTCGTAGACGTGGATTGGGTTTGAGTGTATCCATGACAGATGTGAGATTGTTAATTAATGGTTCACTTAAGGTGGCAACTAAAACTCACATCTAGGTGGATTGAGGCACCTGGAAAACCCAGTGTTGCCTGTATTTTTGGATATCCCGGAGTACCCGTGTGATCATCCTATGGACCGCCACCCAGGCTCAAAGGGATCATGAGATTATTCATGCTAGAAACTTCCGTGTGCAGCCACAAGCTATTATGGGCTCTAGCATAGTTGAGTAAGTTGCATGACCTCTTCTAGTGGTAGGCTAGTAGATGTAGGGGATGTAGGTTGGTACTGTCTACCCAGGGTTAGAGTTAATGTTTCTGAAAGACTGTGTCTCGGTCATCCGTTTCTCAAACACCATGTAGTGCGAGCAATCCATCGGAGGAGATCGAGTCTTGTGGGGAAAAGTGCGCAAACCTCTGCAGAGTGTATAAACTAATCATGGTTAGCTGTGTCCCCGGTTATGGACATCTTGAGTATCTAGTACTTGGATTATCATGTGAATCTCATCACCATGTTACTTTAATTAATTTTGTTGGGTTAATGATGATACTTAATTGGGATTGAGATGCTATCAACCATCTCAATGTTTCACAACCAGCATGATAGTTAAATAAAATTTATTTCCTTTGCAGTAGGGAAAAATTGGCTTTTCGCAAAAACTGTAACCATAGAGCCTTCTACCAGCCATATATGCATGTAGTATAGCATTACTCTGTATGTGTTATATTGCCAGCATATTCCATGTGCTGACCCATTTTCGGGCTGCAACGTTTTATGTTGCAGACTTTTCAGACAACGAGTAAGGTGCCTTAGGTCGTGGTCTTATACTCAGTGATGCCGTTGGAGTTGATGGACTCACTTATCTTCCAAGTCTACCGCTGTTATCGTATTTAGATGGCCTTAAGCCATATTTATCATACTTATTCTCTTTGAGATACTCGATGTAATAAGTGTGTGATTGCTACTCTGTTATAAATCCTCCATTTGTACTGTGCGTGTCAGCATTACTGATCTAGGGATGACACTAAAGCACAGAGCACAGACTGTTTGAAGTCTGGTCGCTACAACACTCTTCCAAACCTACTTTCAATATTATTGCAAACACTATTATCAATCTCATATTCATCATGGGGCTTAAATAAATTTTCAAGATCATAAGAAGAATCACCCCAATCATGATCATTACAACAAGTAGTAGACATAGCAAACTTAGCATCCCCAAGCTTAGGGTTTTGCATATCATTAACACAATTGACATTAATAGAATTTATAATAACATCATTGCAATCATGCTTTTCATTGAAGGAACTATCAAGTAGGGGTGCAATAGCAACGATCTCATGTTTAACATATGGAACTATAGCAAATTCATCTTTATAAATATTGGCATCATGGCCACAAGAATAGCAAGCATCATGTTCATCAAGGGATATTTCAATCAAATCATCGGAATCATAATTATCTATAGATTCATGCATATCATTATTTTCGTCCTTCATAGACTCCTGCAATATATTAGCCTCTTCTTGGACAGCGGAGGAGTCCTCAATATATGGTTTAACATAGGCATTAGAAGCATAATTATCATAACAATATTTAAGTATGGCAAATTTTTCAGATTTGTAAAGAGTAGCATCATATGTTTCAATCAAAGAAGCAATTTCATAAGCACCCTTAAAAGCAACAAATTCTTCAATTTGTTGAACATCATAGTAATTATAAACACCCTTAGCATATGAAGATACGATTCCATTATCACTAAACTCACATTGGTAGGGAAGGTGTTTCTTAATGTTTTCATAGCAACAAGTAAAATCATAAATTTCACAAAGATTCCAAGCATAACACATCAATCTGTTTATTTGATCCCATAAGAGTCTCCCTTTTTCAGCCAAACGGTGACGCACAAAACGAGCATGCTCATCTAAAGATTTCCCATCAACTAGGCTAGTTGGGGTTTGAGCACGAGCGCATAAGGATCAAAGATGATCCAAGTAGAACACTTTAAGTGGATCCATATCAATAGATTTTTAGCAAGGAAAGATGCAAGCATATAAAAGGCACATGGTAACACAAGCAAAAAAGAAGCAAGCGAAAAAGAGGTGAACGAAAAAAGAGGGCGAATAAAACGGCAAGGGTGAAGTGGGGGAGAGGAAAACGAGAGGCAAATGGCAAATAATGTAATGCGAGGGATAAGAGTTTGTGATGGGTACTTGGTATGTCTTGACTTGTGCGTAGACTCCCCGGCAACGGCGCCAGAAATCCTTCTTGCTACCTCTTGAGCACTGTGTTGGTTTTCCCTTGAAGAGGAAAGGGTGATGCAGTAAAGTAGCGTTAGTATTTCCCTCCGTTTTTGAGAACCAAGGTATCAATCCAGTAGGAGACCATGCTCAAGTCCCACGCACCTACGCAAACAAATAAGAACCTCACAACCAACGTGACAAAGGGGTTGTCAATCCCTTCACGGTCACTTACGAGAGTGAGATCTGATAGAGATGATAAGATAATATTTTTGGTATTTTTATGATAAGGAGTAAAAGTAAAGAAAGCAAAATAAATGGTATTAGAAATAGCTTGTTGACGAGAGATTAATATGATGGAAAATAGACCCGGGGCCCATAGATTTCACTAGTGGCTTCTCTCAAGAGCATAAGTATTACGGTGGGTAAACGAATTACTATCGAGCAATTGATAGAATTGAGCATAGCTATGAGAATATCTAGGTATGATCATGTATATAGGCATCAGGTCCGTGACAAGTAGACCGACTCCTGCCTGCATCTACTACTATTACTCGACACATCGACCGCTATCCAGCATGCATCTAGAGTATTAAGTTCATAAGAACGGAGTAATGCTTTAAGAAAGATGACATGATGTAGAGGGATAAACTCATGCAATATGATATAAACCCCATATTTTTATCCTCGATGGCAACAATACAATACGTGCCGTTTCCCCTACTGTCACTAGGATCGAGCACTGCAAGATTGAACACAAAGCTAAGCACTTCTCCCATTGCAAGAAAGATCAATCTAGTAGGCCAAACCAAACTGATAATTCGAAGAGACTTGCAAAGATAACCAATCATACATAAAAGAATTCAGAGGAGATTCAAATATTGTTCACAGATAAACTTGATCATAAACCCACAATTCATCGGATCTCGACAAACACACCGCAAAAAAGAGTTACATCGAATAGATCTCCAAGAGAATCAAGGAGAACTTTGTATTGAGATCCAAAGAGAGAGAAGAAGCCATCTAGCTAATAACTATAGACCCGAAGGTCTGAGGTAAACTACTCACACATCATCGGAGAGGCTATCGTGTTGATGTAGAAGCCCTCCGTGATTAATGCCCCCTCCGGCGGAGCGCCGAAAAAGGCCCCAAGATGGGATCTCACAGGTACAGAAGGTTGCGGCGGTGGAAATAGGGTTTTGGCTCTGTATATGATGTTTCCAGGGTATATGAGTATATATAGGCGAAATAGGTCAGTCAGGAGAGCTACGAGGGGGCCACGAGGGTGGAGGGCGCGCCCAGGGGGTAGACGCGCCCACTGCCTCGTGGCCTCCTCGTTGGTTGCTTGATGTCCACTCCAAGTCCTCTGGATCACGTTTGTTCTGAAAATCACGTTCCCGAAGGTTTCATTCCGTTTGGACTCCGTTTGATATTCTTTTTCTGTGAAACACTGAAATAGGCAAAAAGCAGCAATTTGGGCTGGGCCTCCGGTTAATAGGTTAGTGATAACCCACAAGTATAGGAGATCGCAACAGTTTTCGAGGGTAGAGTATTCAACCCAAATTTATTAATTCGACATGAGGGGAGCCAAACAATATTATCAAGTATTAGCAACAGAGTTGTCAATTCAGCCACACCTGGATAACTTAATATCTGCAGCAAAGTATTTAGTAGCAAATTAGTATGATAGTAATGGTAACGGTAGCAAAAGTAATATTTTTGGGTTTTGTAGTGATTGTAATAGTAGCAACGGAAAAGTAAATAAGCGGAGAACAATATGTGAAAAGCTCGTAGGCAATGGATCGGCGATGGAGAATTATGCCCGATGCGGTTCATCATGTAACAGTCATAACATAGGGTGACACAGAACTAGCTCCAATTCATCAATGTAATGTTGGCATGTATTCCGAATATAGTCATACGTGCTTATGGAAAAGAACTTGCATGACATCTTTTGTCCTACCCTCCCATGGCAGCGGGGTCCTAATGGAAACTAAGGGATATTAAGGCCTCCTTTTAATAGAGTACCGGACCAAAGCATTAACACATAGTGAATACATGAACTCCTCAAACTATGGTCATCACCGGGAGTGGTCCCGATTATTGTCACTTCGGGGTTGCCGGATCATAACACATAGTAGGTGACTATAGACTTGCAAGATAGGATTATGAACTCACATATATTCATGAAAACATAATAGGTTCAGATATGAAATCATGGCACTCGGGCCCTAGTGACAAGCACTAAGCTTAGCAAAGTCATAGCAACATCGATCTCAGAACATAGTGGATACTAGGGATCAAACCCTAACAAAACTAACTCGATTACATGATAGATCTCATCCAACCCATCACAGTCCAGCAAGCCTACGATGGAATTACTCACGCACGGCGGTGAGCATCATGAAATTGGTAATGGAGGATGGTTGATGATGACGATGGCGATGGATTCCCCTCTCCGGAGCCCCGAATGGACTCCAGATCAGCCCTCCCGAGAGAGTTTAGGGCTTGGCGGCGGCTCTGTATTGTAAAACGCGATGAATCTTTCTCTCTGATTCTTTTCTCCCCGAACACGAATATATGGAGTTGGAGTTGAGGTCGGTGGAGCTCCAGGGGGGCCACGAGGCAGGGGGCGCGCCCCCCACCCTCGTGGCAAGGGTGTTGGCCCCCTGACCTTGATTCTTTCGCCAATATTTTGAATATTTTCCAAAAATAAGCTCCGTGGAGTTTCAGGTCATTCCAAGAACTTTTGTTTCTGCACATAAATAACACCATGGCAATTCTGGTGAAAACAGCGTCAGTCCGGGTTAGTTCCATTCAAATCGTGCAAGTTGGAGTCCAAAACAAGGGCAAAAGTGTTTGGAAAAGTATATATGACGGAGACGTATCAGTTAGTCCCAAAAATAATATAAAAGTGTATAATAAAGCCCATTAAACATCCAAAACAGAATATATAATAGCATGGAACAATCAAAAATTATAGATACATTGGAGACGTATCAGGAGGCGCCTATGATATGTCGACACGTGACACGGCCCAACAGAGGCCCATTCCGGTGAAAAGGCAGGCCCGTTTGACTTCGTCAAAAGGTAACGAGCTGGCCCACGGAAAGCTTGTTAACAGCATGTTCGTCAATAGCCCATTTACGACCCGCTAACTCATGACGGCCCGTTACGACCTATCCGAATTAAGCCCAGTAGCTTCATCTGGGCCTTCCAATATGATTCCAGCCCGTTGTAACTTCTAGCCCATGTATGGCCCATGATGTCTTTCGGCCCATACGAGGCCATTTGTAACTCTTGGCCCATTAACGGCCCATGGTGAATCTGGCTCGCAATGAACAGTGTACCCCTTTATACCCATTAACGGCCCATTATTCCATTGGGCCGTTTCCAACCCGTGTTATCTTTCGGCCTTCTCAGGGCCCATTTATTCCTGGGCTCATTTCCAGCATTCGGTTACTTACGGCCCGTCATTGGCCTTTTCTGCATGTGGGCCAAATTCAGCCCACGGTTACAATCGGCCCGTTTGCGGCCCGTTACTCCTTTGGGCCGTTTTCATAACGTCATCAAATATGGCCGACTAACGACGGCCTGTTATTGTCGGCCCATGAACGTACGATTCCAAATCTAGCCCATCTACAACCCATAATGCGGTCTGTTATTAGCCCATGTTTGGCCTATCGATCATACGGCACGTAGAAGGCCCATTGATGCTACGGCCCATAGAAGGCCCATTCTTTCTATGACCCTTAGAAGGCCATTGCTTCTACAGCCCGTACGAGGCCCATGGTAACTACAGTAAATATGTAGCCCATGGTTATTGTGGCCTAGTTTTAAAAAATAGGTTATTGTGTCCCCTAGCAAACCGCGGAAGAAGAACTGCACTGACTACAAGCAAACAAATAAACAAGACAACAAGGAAATAAATAAGCAAGCAACTTACGCTAGGCTATCACGGCTATTACACATATTACATCCACTGGGCATCAAAGTTCGCCACCAGTGCAAATATAGGGAACAAAGTAGCATATCATATACACTAGTTGTCAAAGTTGGCGACCAGTGCAAATAAACGCCACAGCAAAACAAGTCCAGAAATGAAACCACTTCAGAAGAGCTCAAGAAACAATATCCTAGGTACCCATAATGCTGGCAAGATGCTTAGCAAGCTTATTAACTTTCTCTTGTTTGGCGCTTAAATCCTCCAGCACTTGTTGTTGCACCAGAAAGTATGCATCTGAATTCTGCAGGGACATCCTCAGTCCTTCGACTTCCCGTCGCATAACATCTGATCGATGTCTTTCAACTTGAAGTTGAGACTCAAGAAGCCGAACTGATTCAGGCAGCTAGTTTGAAGAGCTGGTGCCTGCAGTAGTAGCCAGTAACTCGAACACTACATCAAGACAGGACTTTGGGGTTGTCTCAGTGTCTTCAATATAGTTTTTATCAGCTTTCTTGGAGAAAAACATGGATATCTCACTATCTTGAACCTTATCTGCATTACTTCCTTTACCATTGCATAATGGGGTACTCTTCTCCAATATTTTATCCGTGTTCTAAAAGAGAAACAAACAAACACATCACAGGTTTAGAATGTAGCATATGAAACTCATTTTGGGTTTTGTAGTGATTGTAATAGTAGCAACGGAAAAGTAAATAAGCGGAGAACAATATGTGAAAAGCTCGTAGGCATTGGATCGGTGATGGAGAATTATGCCGGATGCGGTTCATCATGTAACAGTCATAACATAGGGTGACACAGAACTAGCTCCAATTCATCAATGTAATGTAGGCATGTATTCCGAATATAGTCATACGTGCTTATGGAAAAGAACTTGCATGACATCTTTTGTCCTACCCTCCCGTGGCAGTGGGGTCCTAATGGAAACTAAGGGATATTAAGGCCTCCTTTTAATAGAGTACCGGACCAAAGCATTAACACATAGTGAATACATGAACTCCTCAAACTATGGTCATCACCGGGAGTGGTCCCGATTATTGTCACTTCGGGGTTGCCGGATCATAACACATAGTAGGTGACTATAGACTTGCAAGATAGGATCAAGAACTCACATATATTCATGAAAACATAATAGGTTCAAATATGAAATCATGGCACTCGGGCCCTAGTGACAAGCACTAAGCTTAGCAAAGTCATAGCAACATCGATCTCAGAACATAGTGGATACTAGGGATCAAACCCTAACAAAACTAACTCGATTACATGATAGATCTATCCAACCCATCACAGTCCAGCAAGCCTACGATGGAATTACTCACGCACGGCGGTGAGCATCATGAAATTGGTGATGGAGGATGGTTGATGATGACGATGGCGACGGATTCCCCTCTCCGGAGCCCCGAATGGACTCTAGATCAGCCCTCCCGAGAGAGTTTAGGGATTGGCGGCGGCTCCGTATCGTAAAACGTGATGAATCTTTCTCTCTGATTTTTTTCTCCCCGAACACGAATATATGGAGTTGGAGTTGAGGTCGGTGGAGCTCCAGGGGGCCCACGAGGCAGGGGGCGCGCCCCCCACCCTCGTGGCAAGGGTGTGGGCCCCCTGACCTTGATTCTTTCGCCAATATTTTTAATATTTTCCAAAAATAAGCTCCATGGAGTTTCAGGTCATTCGGAGAACTTTTGTTTCTGCACATAAATAACACCATGGCAATTCTGCTGAAAACAGCATTAGTCCGGGTTACTTCCATTCAAATCATGCAAGTTAGAGTCCAAAACAAGGGCAAAAGTGTTTGGAAAAGTAGATACGATGGAGACGTATGAGTTAGTCCCAAAAATAATATAAAAGTGTATAATAAAGCCCATTAAACATCCAAAACAGAATATATAATAGCATGGAACAATCAAAAATTATAGATACATTGGAGACGTATCAGGAGGTGCCTATGATACGTCGACACGTGGCACGGCCCAACAGAGGCCCATTCCGGTGAAAAGGCAGGCCCGTTTGACTTGGTCAAAAGGTAACGAGCTGGCCCACGAAAGCCTGTTAACAGCCTGTTCGTATATAGCCCATTTACGACCCGCTAACTCATGACAGCCCGTTACGACCTATCCTAATTAAGCCCAGTAGCTTCATCTGGGCCTTCCAATATGATTCCAGCCCGTTGTAACTTCCAGCCCATGTATGGCCCATGATGTCTTTCGGCTCATACGAGGCCATTTGTAACTCTTGGCCCATTAATGGCCCGTGGTGAATCTGGCACGCAATGAATAGTGTACGCCTTTATACCCATTAACGGCCCATTATTCCATTGGGCCGTTTCCAACCCGTGTTATCTTTCGGCCTTCTCAGGGCCCATTTATTCCTGGGCTCATTTCCAGCATTCGGTTACTTACGGCCCGTCATTGGCCTTTTCTGCATGTGGGCCAAATTCAGCCCGCGGTTACAATCGGCCCGTTTGCGGCACGTTACTCCGTTGGGCCGTTTTCATAACGTCATCAAATATGGCCGACTAACGACGGCCTGTTATTGTCGGCCCATGAATGTACGATTCCAAATCTAGCCCATTTATAGCCCATAATGCGGTCTGTTATTGGCCCATGTTTGGCCTATCGATCATACGGCACGTAGAAGGCCCATTGATGCTACGGCCCATAGAAGGCCCATTCTTTCTACGACCCTTAGAAGGCCCATTGTTTCGACGGCCCGTACGAGGCCCATGGTAACTACAGTAAATATGTAGCCCATGGTTATTGTGGCCTAGTTTTAAAAAAAAGGTTATTGCGGCCACTAGCAAACCGCGAAAAAAGAACTGCACTGACTACAAGCAAACAAATAAACAAGACAACAAGGAAATAAATAAGCAAGCAACTTACGCTAGGCTATCACGGCTATTACACATATTACATCCACTGGGCATCAAAGTTCGCCACCAGTGCAAATATAGGGAACAAAGTAGCATATCATATACACTAGTTGTCAAAGTTGGCGACCAGTGCAAATAAACGCCACAGCAAAACAAGTCCAGAAATGAAACCACTTCAGAAGAGCTCAAGAAACAATATCCTAGGTACCCATAATGCTGGCAAGATGCTTAGCAAGCTTATTAACTTTCTCTTGTTTGGCGCTTAAATCCTCCAGCACTTGTTGTTGCACCAGAAAGTATGCATCTGAATTCTGCAGGGACATCCTCAGTCCTTCGACTTCCCGTCGCATAACATCTGATCGATGTCTTTCAACTTGAAGTTGAGACTCAAGAAGCCGAACTGATTCAGGCAGCTAGTTTGAAGAGCTGGTGCCTGCAGTAGTAGCCAGTAACTCGAACACTACATCAAGACAGGACTTTGGGGTTGTCTCAGTGTCTTCAATATAGTTTTTATCAGCTTTCTTGGAGAAAAACATGGATATCTCACTATCTTGAACCTTATCTGCATTACTTCCTTTACCATTGCATAATGGGGTACTCTTCTCCAATATTTTATCCGCGTTCTAAAAGAGAAACAAACAAACACATCACATGTTTAGAATGTAGCATATGAAACTCATCTTGGTAAACCAGTTTAGTAGTAAGGTGGACAGGATAACAGCATGAAACAAACATATATCTACGTAGTATGGTCACTGTATGGTCTATATCATTCTAGTTTATGTTGCCAAATCAAGATAGATACATTTTGAATCATATCTATTTAAGACAAAGCAGCATAGACATAATATAAGTGTGGGAAACTACACAACAATAACAACACTTATAATGTGCATGGCATGAGAACATAACTGTTTATTCAATTGAAACTGAAATCAACATAGAGCAAGTTACAACAGCAAGCACGTTAAAGAAACAGGTTTAAAACATACCTGTTGCGCCATTGGAGTTTCAATTGCATCCTTCAGTTTGAAATTAGTTGGTATGAGTAAATACAGTGATGCAAGAGCAAAGTAGTATGAACCATAGCTATGGAACCTGACCTAAGAACAATTCTTCTTCTGCTTTAAGCGTTGACTTGGGGTTCGGAGTGGTGGCCCTCGTGCTTTGGGCACTGCAGTTGCCTTACTAACTGCTCATGTTTGGGTGCTCTGTGGTGGAGACGGTGCTGTGTCAACTGGAACTGGGTTACTATCTGCCGGGGTTGGGGTTAGAAGGGGTGTAGCTGGTTCTCTGTCCAACTGGGTAGGGGTACAATCTGCATGAGTCTAGGTTATGTGTGGTGGGGCTGGTTCTTGGGCAAGTACAACCGTGGTTCTATCTGCATCGACAGGTAGCACAATCTTTTCTGAAGACTGTGTTTTTACTCACACAGATACTGCCATCACCCCCTCCAATTGAAATGGCTGATAAACAAGAAAAGTAATTGAATGTATAGACATTGTAAGATAGACAGGTGCAATGGATAGTAGGGAAGAAAACAGGGCATGAAATAATTCACATTTATGTTGTCTAACCAAACATAATAGCAGGACATAATTTCACATATATGATGGCTAATTAAACAGGATAGCATGACACAATTTCAAATGTATGATGGCTAACTAAACAGGATAGAATGACATAATTCAAAATATGATGACTATGTAAACACGATGAGATGATATAACTATATTATGTCTTTAGAAAATGGGTTGGCATGCCATAATTCAGATACATGTTGTCTATGTAAACATTTTGGCATGATATAATTCAAATATATGATTTATATACTAAGCAAGTGAGCAGAGGGCAATCGCATATATGATGTCTCAACTAAGGAGATTGCATTCAATATTGTGCATATGATGTAAAAAACTAAGCATTGCAATACAACATATGCATGATATGAGTAATATAACGCTGCCAAGTTTGAGCACACACCTCAGGGGTATAATAGGACTGGTCATCTGCCTCTGAATCCTCCTTTGAAGAGCTAGATACCAAAGCTGTCAGGACCCCGATTCCAAGTCACATCAATCTAGCCGGTAACACCTCATATCACTTTGCGGCCTCACGCACGGTATTCCCACGGGTGTCGCCTTACCATGGCCCGGGACCGTTTGCGCCTTTTGGCTCACGTATATGATAGTGTCGCTAGCACCCATATGACAGAGAACCCGAGCCGACATGACTAGTCGTGAACCCAAAGTGGCACTAACTTACGGGGACAGGCATACATGAATCAACATCGAGCATGTCAGTCAGCAGCGTGTGAATCCGGGCTGTAGCACTGGGCTAACAGGACTCCGGGAACCCGAGCTGTAGCAAGCTAGGCAGGACTCCGGATGTCACCGCGTGACATTTCCCCGAAGGGACAGACACAGGAACGAAGTGAATCACATGTCGGCCAGTCAAGCTTCAGCAGGTAGCATTGTCTGCTCAAGACCTTGTTTTCACTCCAGATTTCTCCATCACCAATTCAAATGGCTGATGCACAGGAAGAGAAGTTGAATATACAAACATTGTCGACAAATGCAACGAGAAAAAAAAGGATGGCATGATATAATTCACATATATGACGCTTGGCTAAACAGCATGGCATTGCATAATTCACATATATAATGCCTTGCAACAAGATAGCATTGCATAATTCACATATATAATGTCTTGCAACAAGATGGCATCGCATAATTCACATATATGGTAATTAGACACTAAACAGGTGGCATTCACACAAAGCATGTCTAAACTAAGCAAATGACATAGCAATGCAAGATACCATAAGCACGATACGAGCAACATAACCCTTCCAAGTTAGAGCATGCACCTCGGGGGGGGGGGGGAATAGGACTCGTCATCTGTCTCTGAATCCTCCTCTGAGGAGCTATCCATAACCAGCAAGACATGTGCTTCGTCAGATAGCATTGTCTGCTCTGAAGACCTTGTTTCCACTTCATATTTTTCCATGACCGTGCCGAATGGCTGATGCACAAGAAGAGTAATTGAACGTACTAAAATTGTTGACAAATTTAACACGTAATAAAAAAATGATGGAATGATATAATTCACATATAAGATGACTGGCCAATCAGGGTGGCATTGCAAAATTCACATATATGATGCCTGGCTAAACAAGATGGCATTGCATGATTCACATATACGATAAAAAAATAAACAGATGGCATTGACACAAAGCATGTATAAACTAAGCAGATGACATATTTGATGTATCCAGTAAGCAATGCAAGGCACCATATGCATCATATTACCAACATCAGCATGCCAAGTTAGAGCGAAGACCTCAGGGGGTAAATAGGAGTGGTCTTCTCCTTCTGAATCCCCCTCAGAACAGTTATCTTACTCTTGATTACGATCCGAAATGGGTGGAGGGGTGCTGCCTTTGCGCCCACCATGGAGGGACGTCTGCATGAAATTTTATTGCCACGCAAGGCTCGTCTCTTTTGCTCTACATGTTCAGTTCCATTGTGTACAATAACTGACATGCATAAGAATAAAACATAGTGAGATTATGTAAGGAGTGCATGCACAAATCCAAAGTGATGGTAGCAAACTGTGGATAGACCCAAAACCAATGATAGCAGGCAGATAATAGCTTTAGTTAAAAAATACAGATAATGGCTCCTTTAATTTTTGTTTGCACCCAACATGAAACTCATAGTAGACACCCGGGATTTACCAGATAATAGACAGATAGTACTGATTGCTGCCCCAATATGTACCCACAACCATTTAAAAACTCAAGTTTCTGCATTAGTTTGGACCTGACTCGGAGTCTAATAGGTGAACACGACGATAAAGTAGCATGTCATCATATTAAGCAATGCATAACGTAAGCATACACGGAAGAGTGCGACCTTTCTTGCTGACCTGTGTAGTCCTCAAGGTCATCTGCTCAGTTGATGATGGTAATGTAGTTGTCGTGGCTGCCGGCGGCGGGGAAGAAGATCTGAGGCAGCGAAAGATAGTCTGGAGAGCGGATCCCTGCTGTGGTGAACCCTTCCGTCGTTGGAGCAGCTGAGCTGGGGTGGAACACAGCGCAGCAGGAGCGGGACAAACCACATAAGGTTTTCTTTGACACATATCTGTAACAGAAGTAATTGTGTAAGGGCTTGTTTGAATTTGAGGATTCTAACAATGCAGGGATAGGAAATAAACAGGAATAGGATAGGAATGCACGTGCAAAACAGAGAATTTAAAAACACATGATTTATGCCAATCTGGGTGTTTGATTCACAAGAATTGGAAGATCACACGATGCAAAGAAGCAAGGTGAGATTAAGTCAAACCACAAGAAAATGTACGGTTATAATGCTATTATGCTACTTTCTCTTAGTCTTGTGCTTCATGAATAGAAATTTGAAAAGGAGGACAAGTGGAAATTAAAATTCCTACGGTTTTTCTTTCAAGGAGACACTAAAGGAACAAATCCTACAGTTTTCCTTTGCTCCATTCCTTTGAACCAAATTCATGAATAGTAGTACCATAGGAAACTTTCCAATTCCTATGTTTTTCCATCACTTTTCCATTCAAGCACTGGCGATTCTAGTAGGCAGGCTTGAGCAAGGAAAAGCCTACACTCAAAAAATGTTTTTGTGATACTTCTATTACTTTGGATCCAGGCCACTGCCCTACTAGCTCAACTCCCAGGCCCATCGACAAATGCATAGCTCAAACGCGCAAAGATTAATAATGATGGCATTCAAGAGAGTCCATCACGGATAGCTAAGTTGCCTGGTACCTCACTGCTTGTCATATAGTAGGAGAAACTAATCGTATTTCACATTACTGCGTGTGCTCAGTGGACAATATATATATAACATGTAGATTAAAAAAGAGATGCAACAAGTGTACAACCTCTTTGGCGAAGCCATGTCGATCTCAGC
>NC_057802.1:55587555-55592149 GCF_018294505.1 Triticum aestivum | reverse complement strand
GATTCAGTCGACTGAAGTGTAGCTAAATCGGAGCAGCATCGCAAGCAAGAGCAAGAGCACGAGCAGCAGCGCGAGCAAGAGCAATAGCAAGAGCAGACCAAGCAGGGGACCGAGAGCAAGAGCAGAGCAGCTGTGCAAGCGAGAGCTAAAGCAGTAGCAGCTCCTACTGATGTGGACGTCGCCGCCGAGGGAGCGATGCCATGGAGGAAGTGGCCAGCGACGCTGCCGTGGATGGAGCCGCGCTGTGTCGGCTCGAGACCGAGCACCGGCAGCATAGTGAGATCGAATCAAGAAGAAAATGCGGTGACTATGATGATGCTCTTCCGGTGGTGATGATGCTCTTCCGATGGTGCAGGTGAAGACGGCGGTGTGGGATTGGAGGTGGCGCGAAAGACGAGGGGAACGTCGGGGCAGCTCCTTGGAGGTGGAGGACGGGGTGGCTGAACCGGCAGGATGACGAGATCGACGACGGATCCTCATCCGGTACGGCGGATGAGGGACATCGAGGTGTTGTTGTGCACGACATCGTCGGGGAAGAGGCTCCGGCTGGGTGGCGGGTGGAGGAGGGTGTGGGGCTTCGTGGGTTTTCACGGCCTCGGTGTACGAATGGGTGGGCGATGGGATGGGAGTGGGGAACCATGGCTTAGGGACGCGCTTGTCCGAAATGTGGGGTAAGTTACGAAAGTACCCCCACCGATTTGACCTAGGTGGTTCTTTCGGTTCAAGGGTATCACGGGCATTTCGTGTGTCGGGATTTCACATGAGGTGGGAGTTTTCGCGTGTGTTGTATTTTTAGAATAGCAAGGCGCGGGTTGAGATGGAGGGAGTTGTCGGAGCACAACGAGACAAAGATATATCTTAAATATTTTGGGGTAACAAGGCGCGGGTTGAAGAGGCGGGAGTTTCGCAGCACGATAGACAGAGATGCTAGCTTGAAATTTCGGCATAACAAGGCGCGGCTTGAATTTCGGGAGAACAAGCTTAACGTATACCCAAAAAAAAGACAATTCGCACCTCATCACTAGAGAGAGCTATGTCCCGTTTTACTATATTACTAGAAATGCATTCAAATACAACAAAAAAATAAAAAAATCAGGACAACAAACATAACGTGTACAGTACCAAAACAATTTGCACTTCCCTCAACAATAAAAAACAATGTGTGTTGTCTAGCATATGGACTAAATTTGAGTGCATTTTCCCTGTTTGAATGGGATTGTACTCGGGTTAGTTATACCACCATCTAAATATTATCTTCACAACACATGACATGAATATAGGAGAAGTCAATTCCTATATAAATACGAACTATATGTACATACGATCTCAAATTCAAATATATGTATCCATTTTATGTTGAATTCAAATCATAGTACATGTATGCTCTAGCTAGATGTTCGGAATCTAAACCATGTATGATATACTACGTACAATGTGTTTAACAACCACAACACACACAAACACCATTTAGACTAGTAAGGTACACGTGCATTGCACACATGAGATTTGGCAACCAAATTATGAATAAATACCACATTATAGCATGTAAGCTTTGAGTCATATATGCATGATGTAGATGTTCGTTTAATTCTTATAGTTCATTTCATTCAAAATCATCTAGTTTTTATAAGAAAGCTAATCTATTTTAAGATTCATGGAATTGTGCGTTGTAAGGCATAAAGTAAAAAAAATGGCAAATCATGTAGAAAATCATTTGGGCAATTCTGATACGGAAGATTCTAGAACAAAGAAGAAGTGCTTGTGTTTTGAGGTTTGTGCATTATGCTTAAGTTCAACCATGGAGTCTTTTAGATTGTACATGTGGCAAAATCTGGTGGAATCTAGATGATATCCAACGGCCAGTTATGCTCAAATTTGCCATCTCTGCACCATCGGATTGGCCTCATCCAACGGCCATCTTTCAAAGTTAAAGTTATCCGCACACTATATAAAAATATAAAATATAAAATATAAAATATATATATATATAGGGGTATAGATATAGATATGTGATGCGAAAGCCACCCATCATCTCCAATTAGAATAGTGTGTCCATGCACGGATGCTATGTGGCCAAACGATGTCTGCCATCGATATCTCAAATACAAATCAGTCTGACCTTGTTCAATGTGTATACAGTACAACATGCTCATTTCCAAACCACACCACGCATATCTCAGTTATATTCATGCATGCATGGGTTTCAAACATCATGCTCTTATTCAAATATTTGAATTTTACTTTACATTGATTATGACGTCACCTAGTCTTTTACACCCACACAGTCATCTTCTCTTTATAATTGTACCACTAACTTTCTCTCATGCATGCATGCACACACAGTACCAGTCGGCATTATCCATCGCACTCATGCAATCTTTTTCTTCAGGTCGGTCTCCCATGCATGCACACACACACATCCCCCTCTCCATCATATCGGGCATTCTTTATCTCTCACGTGCATGCGCAACGATCGATGTTCCTCTATGTGTGTGTGTGTATATAGCTAGGTCTTTCACAGTTTTCCACACAAACCGATCAACTTATATATCTAGTGGGGTCTCACCCTCTTTCCCACGTCCACATCGATCAATCTATACCTCTCTATATAGGATTACATAGCTAATACACCCACATTAATTATATATCCAACGTCCCCCTCTCATCATCCATGCCTCCGCTTCATCTCTCAGACGCGCACACAGTGGCGAAGACAGGGGGCAGCAAGGGCCCTGGCCCCCCTAACATCACTATATATCAAGGCTAATATGAATGTGATCATTAGACAATTGCTGGTTAAATGGTTTAAGTTGATGAATTGGCCCTCCTCGTAAAGGATTGGCAATGTTTGGCCCCCTAGCTCATTTATTTTTCATGGCTTCGCCACTGCGTGCAACATCGCACGTTCTCGCCCCTCTCTTCAAATATCGATCTCGCACTTGTGCACTCCTTCATAGTCTCCCTCCACTTGGCCCCTCACACCATCTTCTAGCCCCCCCCACCGGATTTTGCCACATGTACAATCTAGCAGACTCCATGGTTGAACTTAAGCATAATGCACAAACCTCAAAACACAAGTGCTTCTCCTTTGTTCTAGAATCTTCCGTATCATAACTGCCCAAACTTTTTTTCTAGTTGAATTGCCATTATTTTTTTTACTTTATGCTTTACAACGCACAATTCCATGAATCATAAAATAGATTAAGGGCTTCTTTGATTCAAAGGATTCTCAAAGGAATTTTGGAGGATTCTAATCCTTAGGAATTTTTCCTATCTTGGTTGTTTGATTCGTAGGATTGTAAACCATAGAAATTTTTCCATAGGATTCATTTGCACTAGATTTCATAGGAAACATCCCATCCACTCAAACCACTTTGAAAGAATCATGCGTTTTTTCTATGCACAATCAAACACTCGTACAATCCTGTAGGATTCAAGATGACATTCCACTCTAATCCCATGTTTTTCCTATTCCCGTGTTTTGGAAATCCTACGAATCAAAGAGGCCCTAGATCTTTTATAAAAACTAATTTATTTTGAATGAGATGAACTATAAGAATTAAACGAAGGTCTACATAGGGCATATATGACTCAGAGCTTACATGCTATAGTGTGGTATTTATTCATAATTTGCTTGCCAAATCTGATGCGTGCAATGCACGTGTACCTTACTAGTACTTCGAGTATGTGCAAACATGTGGAGGCGTTGTCGCGACCTCCTTGTGTGGATTGATCACAGTGACGTGTTGCTGCTTCCAGAAGAATGTACTCGTCCTCTCTGAGCCACACTGGCGGTACATGCACGAAGCGAAGATGTGCACGCACGCCATGCATGCACTCATTCCCTCACACGCACACGTGGGTACACGAGGTGACGCATTTTTGTACGAAGATCCACCCCATTTGATAATTTGATGCGTGTAAAGTCCTTCATTTCATTGATGGTCCATTAATACAGCGCATGCAAATTGAGTGGACGGGAGGGTGGAAGAAAGATATTACTACTCCACTGTGCGCATGCGAGTAGTTAAATCATGGGGTGCCAGTACTTCCATCGGTCTCCTTCGTATTTTGTGCCAATTTTTGACCATATTTGTAAGTAACATAATATTTATGCAGGTCAAAAAAAAGTGGCACAAAAAAGGGGGGCAATAAACCAGGACGCATGCAGCATGATCAATTTTTGCCAGGGCTACTGTTGGTGGCCTTTGTATTCAAATATGGACGGAGTGGAGTAGTACTATCTTTATCTTAGCCTCGTAGGGCTCTCCCAGCACCTAGGCTCGCCTCCCCGCCTCACCCACCGGATCCCGCCATGGAGGATCCCGCCATGGATAATCCCTTAGATCCCAGGATCCCGCGGGCTACCCTCTCGCTGTGGCCCGCAGCACTGCCGCCTTTGAGCGAAACACACATGTGTTTTAGAGGGGATCCATTGCTCTGGAATCACAGATCGGTGGCGCCGAAGGACATGCCAGGGCTGCGTTTCAGGTGGTGGGCAGCAAGGGCAAATCGGATCGTGGAAGCGTCGCATTGATTGGAGAGAAGTTCCAAGGAGCTGCGCCTGGCGCAGCACAAGGTGGAGGTGCAAGTC
>NC_057802.1:55577161-55587527 GCF_018294505.1 Triticum aestivum | reverse complement strand
CCCGCTAGCGATGCAGTGACCTAGTCGGTTGCTGCTGCAGTGAACTTGCAACGCCATGTCGGTTTGCAACCTTGACAATCACTCCATCTATATGTACTCCCTCCATTCCTTGATATAAGGTGTATAGATTTTTCAGAAAAAAATCCAAAATATAAGGTGTATTACGTTGCACCGCTCATTTGGATAATTTTTTAGGGATTTGAATACATTTTCTTATACCAGGCAAGCTCCTCTATTTTCTAATGTCAATTAGTTAGGTGTAATCTCGCCCAAAACTTGTGAAATTTTCCCTCCATGTGTGTTCTTTAATTTCCGTGCCAAAAACTATACGCCCTATATTTAGGAGCGGAGGGAGTATCGTTTTCCTGTAAAAAATACTTGGTCGTTTGGAAAAAGATGGTAATTGATTTATCACTAGTTTTAGAATGCTTGGTCATGAAAATCAACCGAAGCCACAACCAGAAGTCTCCATCGCGTAAGTACTTTACAGTCGGTCGCACCAACAGACGGTCGGTCGGACCCGCGTCTCACAGAAGGGACACGCATCGCCTTGGTCTGACATGTACGCCAAGTTACATCACTGACTTGTGCGACCGCATTTGAGCAGTGTAGTACTCCCTCTATCTCAGTTTACAAGTCTTGCACGTGTACCTAGGTCGTTAATTTGACCAACTTAATAAGAGACATACATTACGAAAAATACATCATTACAAACTTCAAATGTTCTATTTTTGAATGATATTTTTTTGTTAACCAATTTATGTTCTACTAAACTCATCGGGAGTACTTGAAATTTATGTTCCACTAAACTCATCAGGAACCGTTTCGGGCCTCGAAACCAAAACCATTAGTTAATCTTTACCTTGTTCCCATCACATTCCAAAGTACTAGTGCTACAATTAAGTGCAAGCCTGCTCACACCTACCAGTACGTACCAAACTTGAACGTGTTCCCACTATGAAGGTTTTAGTACTAGTGCTAGTACTTAGGTTATAAAAAGGGGAACTACCTAACCGAAAATTACTCTACCTTCCTCCTCATAAGTCCTCCTTCGTCTGTCCTTGCCATGGCCGGTGTGCAGAGCTCTAGGTCGAGAACTACTCGTAACAAGGGAGCGGCAACCAAGGCTGCGGAAAAAAAGAGAGGGCTCGCCACCACGCAGAGACCTCAAAAGATCTCTCACGGGCAGGCGATGGCTCCCAGGAGCGCCCTAGCCGCGGAGGCGAACATACCGAGCTGGCGGCGCTGGAGTCGTTATCCCTCGACGGCATGCCCGATCAGCTCAATAAGCACCTCAATAAGCAGAAGGAGTTCATCCACGGCTTGGTGGAGCTGCCGAAGGAGAGCCTCGACGACATGCCCGCTGAGCTCAATGAGTAGGGGGAGTTGACCGCCGGCTTGGTGATGCTGCTGAAGAAGAGCATTGCCTCGGAGAAGAAGGCGACCAGCAAAATCCTGCAACTTCAGGAGGACAAGGCGAAGCTCTGCCACGAGCTCGACCTGCTGAAGGAGGAGAACGTCGGCTGGAAGAAGCTGCATGAGAATAGTAGTTCCTCGATGAAGATGCTGCAGACCCTCGTCATAGAACAGAAGGAGGAGTTGGCGAAACTCCGCATCGAGCACCCGACTGCTGTCAAGATACGTAATGCGGCCGTGGAACAGATGATGAAGGCTCGCGTCCAGAAATCCCACGGCATGGACACAATGAAGAAGATGGCGGAGGAGACGCGCAAGGAGATGGAGGTCGTGGAGTCGATGAAGAAGCAGTTACGACTCCGCGGCCAGCAACCCTTCATGTAGTGAGAGCAGCGCCCCAGACTTGTGTGTGCGTCTTCCTTTTTTTTGGGTGATAATCTTCCTTCTTCTTTTGCTCCTGTGTTTCTTCTTTTGCTGCGGGTGTTTTGCTGCACGTGTCACCTTCTCTGCGAGGCATGAATGGAACAATGCTAAAAATGAGATGACTAGCAAATTAGATCATTCTTTATCGCCAATAGAACAATGCCTCTTGCTAGTAATATATAATAAGAGTAGAGAGTAGAGATATGGCACTGGGCTACCGTGTTTCGTGCTCCTCCGTCATACTCCAGTGGAAAACTCGAGTATACCGCACGGTTCTTTGCTCCTCCTTAGGTCGTTGGCACATTTATATGAGCAGTCAAATCACAAGGCCCCGCCTTCCAGCAGTAGTGAGTCGTCAAATCACAAAGGCCCTCGCCTCCCTTGAAACCGACCTAGCTAGACTGTCCCGCCCTCTAGCCTTTTAAAAAATGTATACTTTTGTACAGTATTAGAATCGATGGATTGCGCCATGGAGCAAAACTAACAAGATGAAATTAAAAAAAGATGGTACATATAGAGAGCGCTCGTCGCCAAATTATGCATATAGTACTATTAGAAAAGCTAGTACGTGCTTAAATTGGGTGCTAAATTCTATTAAATAAATTAGCATACCTATTTAATTCTTGGGTTCTTATTATTTATGCCACTAGTTTGCGTATCACTACTTAGTTTTGCCATTAGAAGTTACGACTACTCAAAAATGCCATCGATCCGTGAGATGCCTGCTCAAAAATGCAATTAGATATCTAAAAAATGCCATCATTAAGCTAGATGTTTGCTCAAAAATGCCATTAGACATTGTGATTTTCACGTCAAACCCGTTGACCATGTTACATGACAAAAATAAGCCGATTCTCACAATGATAAGTGTGGCCCCGCTTGTCAGTAGTAACCAAGCGAAGAATTTTACAGGAAAATAAGAACGTTGTTGGGATCAAGTAGGCCCTACACTTTATTTTACTGTAGTGAGATAGAGGGAGAGCTGGCATGTTGATCCATCGGTATTTATGTCATTATCACAATAATGGTGTCCAGCACAACACACCCCTGAAATAAAACTAAGCACCATGAAATTCTTTGACAAAACCAAGCCCCCTGAAATTCCTTGACAACTAAACTGCTGGCTATATGACGTTGGCCATATATATTGTTCGTATATAATGTGAAGAAACGAGTGGTAGTCATAATACTATACCAACTAAAAGATGAACTGTAAGAAATACTAGTATGTACGTACTGAGGAGTTAAAGTAACGAGAAGAAACATAACATAGTTCTGCTGGGGGCTCAGCACAACACACCCCTCAAAATAAAACTAAGCACACCAGAAATTAAACTAAGCAACTAATCCGGTAGACACTGCATTAGAACCACCATGAGCAACAACACTGCCACCTTACTCGGAGTCCTCGTCCACGTCCTCAACTTCGTCCTTGTCCCCCTTCCTCTTGGCCGATACTTCTTTGCTTGAACCGCACACTTGGCTCTTCCTCTTCATCTAACACTTGTAGATATTGAAACAAAGGTAGCCATCTATTGCGGCGTAGTGGATGTGGTCTATATCTAGTACATTCCACTAGCATGCACGATGAAACGTGTGCGGAGGTTTCTTCAGTTTACCGTACGAAGGATGAACCATGGCTCCTGCCAGGGTCAGCATTGAAGGCTTATCATGGAAGGACACCAACCCATTATTCTGGAGGTCAAAGGGTTTGCCTACAACGAGGCCTATCCGTTCCAGGACTCTTATGTCATTCATAAAGTCTATAGTAACGAATTTGACTCGGCCGCCCTTGAGGAACTTCTTAAATTCCTCGCACACAACGTCGGCATGGCATATGTGGTAGACCAAGCATAAGTCATGCACGCAAACTTGGATCATGGCGGGCTTCTTCCTCTCTTCCTCCTTTAGATTCTTCTCTTTTCCCAGGACTGTGGTGTACTCAACATCTAGCCCAGTGACCCACTCATCATTTGAGTTTTCGAACATGCGTCTGAAGCGATCAAGGCATCCCTTCACCGTCGCGGAAGAACGGGTGTAGATGACGTCGAACTCATTGCCGGTGATGGTTCTAACCTTGTACTCACCGCCGACCATGAAGATTTGGGACGCCATGGATTTGGGAGGAGGGTTAGGATTAGTCGAACTGCCGTAATGTGAAAGGACGGGATGACTAGGAGCGGTTTATGATTGTAAAAATGCCGAGTGGGGGGGCGCGTGCGAACGGCAGGGTAGTGGCTTGCCTGGTGGATAAATGGATTCATGCACAGTACTATGGGGGCCCAATTAGATGTCATGTCTACTCGACGCCCAATTAAATGGCTTTCGATGTCATGTCAAGCGTCGGGAAAATTGCAGGTGATACGAAGCTTCCGAGAGCCCTTGGATCTGAGATCGAACGGTTGCATGGCGTGATTCTAAACCTATGGGTGAATATCCTATCCTGGAGGGTTATTCTACAAATTTTCAGCAACTTAGCATACGACCGTTCAATCTCATATCCAAGGGTTGCCAGCAGCCCGTATCATGGTCGCGCCTACCATGACCGTCGCCTCGCTCGCGCGGTCGCGCCCTTGGAGATTTAACACGGTGCGTTAGGCTATCTGATGTTGGCATGTCGTACATAGTCATCACTTAGTCACTCATACTACAACAAGGTTAGCTATAAGGTTGGCTATAAGTGTATTTTTTGTTTACTTCTCTCTATCTCTTTCTTCGTAGTATTTAAATGGTGCTTAGATGAGGTGCTATGGGCATTAAATGGCTTAGCAACTCAAGTCCCCAATGCATAGGTGCTTAGTTTTCTCTTGCTAAGTTTGCTTCATCTAGGTACACGCGCTTAGCACCGTTTCTTCCTGGGGTCACCAAACTAGTCTCTCTCTTCTTAATTAACTTGCCACATCAAACTTTATGCCTATGTGGAAGGCTTAGCACCTATAGGATTGTAACAGCCTGGATTTTGGTCTTTTTCTTTTTGGTTTATTGGTTTTTGCTTTGTTCTTCTTGTTCGAGTGGTTCTGTGGCCTTGTCACCTGGGAGATCATCTTCATTCCCCCTCCCAAGTGGCTTATCTTTCTCAAAACCTTGCCAAGATCATACCACTTCACTACTGACCAAAACCCTAATATCTTTTTCTCAGGAATATTCCTTTTTTCTATTAAAGGAATAACCCTGTCTGCCCTAGGTTGTGAAGCAACCTATATTTCTGTCCATCCAAAAATTCCCAAATAATTCTCATAATTCCTTTGGGTCATATGTTGATCAAATATGCCCAAACTTTCCTTTCCTAGCCCAAGAATAATTCCCCAATAATTATTCTTCATTTCTGTCCAGTGTGGCTTTCTGTGAAGGAAGTGCCACCTATCCTTTCCTGATTGCTCCCAGACCTTTTGGGCATGTTCTTATGTCCAAATAATTGCCACATGCCAAAATTCAACTTTATTTGTCTAGCCAATATTCCTCGGTGATTTTTCAAAGTTTCTGTCAAACAGAAGCCACTGTGAAGGAAGTACTAGCTAGGAGCCTCCAAATGAGTTGAAATTCGGCATGCCTCTTCATGTGCTCATATAATTAGCCTCCTCCAAATTTCAGACCCATCCAATCCTCTATGTGAGCCCAGCTCCAAATCTTAGATTCTGGTCAGATTTTCAGTTTGTGAAGCAACTATATTTTATATTGCTTAAATTGAGCTGAAATTTTACCAGGACATGATTCTACCTATATCAACTCCCTCCACCAAGTTTTAGCTGAATTAGTTAATCCAATTGCCTTGTGTAATTTTTCCAACTTTCTGTCCAGAATGAAGCTTTGTGAAGCAAGTGCCACTTTGGTATTTCCAAATGGCATGAAATTTTTATAGCAGCTTCATATCATCATATAACCCCTCTCTGCCAAATTTCAACTCATTACAATCAAGTATGTGAGTGTATCATCCAAATCCCCAATTCTGGCCAGTTTTGCACTTTCTACAGCAACCCTCATCTAAAATCCTCCTCTTAGTCTGATTTTTGGTTATCAACATCACCTTAGTTTTTTATCATCATCAGACAAACTATTTACCACGTTACCAAGCTGGTTTAACCACAGCAAGTTTCAAACATCTTCTTACTGATTTACTTTGGAGCTAAGTGCTAATCTCTTCTTTGCCCCTGGACCGATTTATTTCCTCATTTTGACTGAGGACACGACGGTCTATCTAATGGACATGGTCGGCCCGGCCAGAACGCGCCGTTTGCACCAACGCCTGTGGTGATCACGTTGGCGTCACGCATAGTGCAAGCTCTGGCTCGGTCCGGCCAATGTGCTCGTCTCCTCCCTCCTCTTCTCGACCTCCATTCATGTCCTGGAGCTTCCCTGTGATCTACTGCGTCTCCCTGCATTGATGCCTCGTCGTGGTTCACCTTAAATGTATCGCAAACGCCATGCCCGTGCCGCGTCGGGCTGCTGACCTCCATTAGAGCTTGTCGTCAGCTTGCCCGTGAGGCTCTAGAGCCCTCCCCCGCGCCTATAGAAGGACCCCCGAACCCCTCCGCACATCACTCATCTCTCCCTCGCCTCATTTGGTCACCAGGATCGCCACATCTCGCCGGAGTTCGCCTCTGTCCACCATAGCCGCCTCGGTCTCGGCTTGGTTCCGACCAACCCGAGCCTCCTCTCCTCCTCCCACTACGTCCACCGAGTCCCCCTCGTTCCACTCATCCGCCCCACCCACTTGCCCCCTCGCTGGAGTGCCTCCTTCGCCGGAGAGCACCACCGCCCGCCCGTCCCGATCCTCCTCCTAGCGCCGCCTCTCCCCTCCACCCTTCTCCTCCCCGACGGCCGTGCTCCCTCTGAACGGGACCCCCTCGTCGCCCCGGTCCCGCCGGTGCCGTCGGCTCGGCCAGAGACGGCCGGAGCTGGCCGGCCCCCTCGCCGCTTCCCTCCCCTGCCTCCTGCTCTGCCCCGCACGGGAGCACATGAGCGGGAGGAAGGAGACGAGCTCCCGTGCCCCCTCCCCCTGCGCCTGGGCCCCGCCTGGAAGTGGCTCCAGCCACGGGTCCACGTGGATAAGTGGAGACGGGTTTCTCCCTGATACGCTTTCCTGTTGTGAAAACGTATTATCATTCTACTTCGGCCCAGAATACGTTTTCACTTTCAGAAAACGTACTTATCGTTATGCGCTTTCAGTTTTTCCTCCCAGGGACCCGTTGGTGATGAAAATATTCACAGCTAGGTCCCTGATCTTCTACAACTCATAACTCCGCAACCGTAACTCCGTTTGAGGTGAAACCAACGCTCACTTCTTCGTTTAGTCGAGCCCGTTCTGTTTGCTCCATTTTAATGATGGTTTGACACTGTGAAATGTCCATTTTGCCCTTGCGCTTAATCAGCCCCCTCTGAGAGAAAACGTTTTCCGGCGATTCTTTCCGCGATCTTTCTGCACTTCTCCCCGGTGCATTCTTCATCCCCAGGCAAGCCACAACCATCATTTGCATGATAGACATGCAGTAGCATTGGTTTTCAACTTGAATCTTTAATAACTGTATGCTTGTTCTGCTACTGCTGTCGTTATTTCGGTTATGCTTATGGGTCGGTGGGTACCGTCATGCTACGTTTTCTTGCACGCTGTTATTATGTTCTACTTGCTAGTATTACTTTCATATTGCCATGCTTGATAATAGTACATGTTGGGTTGGTCATGTTCTTCGGTGCATGACTAACGTCGGTTACCGAGTATCGTTAATATGCATTGTTCCTTTTATGTTAGTTGATTAAGTGATTACTCGGTAATGTTATTGATGTATTCTTGCATGGTATTTATTGTTGATGCTAATGGTCATGTTATGAGTAGTGTTGTACTTGTAACATTCATGCTCATCATTGTGGTATGCTCAGTTGGATATGATTCCTTGTTGATATGGTGGATAGTTATGTTGTACCCTCATGCTTATGTTGATATCATGCTCATGCATTGTAATCGCATCATGTTATTTTATCGTGGCTCAGCATATTTGCATTCTAGTTTAACCGGCTTAAATTGAACTTGAACAACTGTTGGCTGAGTCATGGTGCCACCATATCGAGCTGACCAGTGCAACCACGCTTACCTTTATGGGAAGGTCCTTACTGGGTCTATTGTCGTGCCTCGCGCCGGTGCCTCCAACGAGGGAAGGTTATGGGCGCGCGCTACCCTGATCAGGTAGGCGGACATAAGCCTTGTGTGCCCGTTGTTGTTGTTGTACCCGGGTTGTCCCTGTTTGGGACGGTTTATGTTTGCAACAAGATAGCATTGCATAATTCACATATATAATGTCTTGCAACAAGATGGCATCGCATAATTCACATATATGGTAATTAGACACTAAACAGGTGGCATTCACACAAAGCATGTCTAAACTAAGCAAATGACATAGCAATGCAAGATACCATACGCACGATACGAGCAACATAACCCTTCCAAGTTAGAGCATGCACCTCGGGGGGGGGGAATAGGACTCGTCATCTGTCTCTGAATCCTCCTCTGAGGAGCTATCCATAACCAGCAAGACATGTGCTTCGTCAGATAGCATTGTCTGCTCTGAAGACCTTGTTTCCACTTCATATTTTTCCATGACCGTGCCGAATGGCTGATGCACAAGAAGAGTAATTGAACGTACTAAAATTGTTGACAAATTTAACACGTAATAAAAAAATGATGGAATGATATAATTCACATATAAGATGACTGGCCAATCAGGGTGGCATTGCAAAATTCACATATATGATGCCTGGCTAAACAAGATGGCATTGCATGATTCACATATACGATAAAAAAATAAACAGATGGCATTGACACAAAGCATGTATAAACTAAGCAGATGACATATTTGATGTATCCAGTAAGCAATGCAAGGCACCATATGCATCATATTACCAACATCAGCATGCCAAGTTAGAGCGAAGACCTCAAGGGGTAAATAGGAGTGGTCTTCTCCTTCTGAATCCCCCTCAGAACAGTTATCTTACTCTTGATTACGATCCGAAATGGGTGGAGGGGTGCTGCCTTTGCGCCCACCATGGAGCGACGTCTGCATGAAATTTTATTGCCACGCAAGGCTCGTCTCTTTTGCTCTACATGTTCAGTTCCATTGTGTACAATAACTGACATGCATAAGAATAAAACATAGTGAGATTATGTAAGGAGTGCATGCACAAATCCAAAGTGATGGTAGCAAACTGTGGATAGACCCAAAACCAATGATAGCAGGCAGATAATAGCTTTAGTTAAAAAATACAGATAATGGCTCCTTTAATTTTTGTTTGCACCCAACATGAAACTCATAGTAGACACCCGAGATTTACCAGATAATAGACAGATAGTACTGATTGCTGCCCCAATATGTACCCACAACCATTTAAAAACTCAAGTTTCTGCATTAGTTTGGACCTGACTCGGAGTCTAATAGGTGAACACGACGATAAAGTAGCATGTCATCATATTAAGCAATGCATAACGTAAGCATACACGGAAGAGTGCGACCTTTCTTGCTGACCTGTGTAGTCCTCAAGGTCATCTGCTCAGTTGATGATGGTAATGTAGTTGTCGTGGCTGCCGGCGGCGGGGAAGAAGATCTGAGGCAGCGAAAGATAGTCTGGAGAGCGGATCCCTGCTATGGTGAACCCTTCCGTCGTTGGAGCAGCTGAGCTGGGGTGGAACACAGCGCAGCAGGAGCGGGACAAACCACATAAGGTTTTCTTTGACACATATCTGTAACAGAAGTAATTGTGTAAGGGCTTGTTTGAATTTGAGGATTCTAACAATGCAGGGATAGGAAATAAACAGGAATAGGATAGGAATGCACGTGCAAAACAGAGAATTTAAAAACACATGATTTATGCCAATCTGGGTGTTTGATTCACAAGAATTGGAAGATCACACGATGCAAAGAAGCAAGGTGAGATTAAGTCAAACCACAAGAAAATGTACGGTTATAATGCTATTATGCTACTTTCTCTTAGTCTTGTGCTTCATGAATAGAAATTTGAAAAGGAGGACAAGTGGAAATTAAAATTCCTACGGTTTTTCTTTCAAGGAGACACTAAAGGAACAAATCCTACAGTTTTCCTTTGCTCCATTCCTTTGAACCAAATTCATGAATAGTAGTACCATAGGAAACTTTCCAATTCCTATGTTTTTCCATCACTTTTCCATTCAAGCACTGGCGATTCTAGTAGGCAGGCTTGAGCAAGGAAAAGCCTACACTCAAAAAATGTTTTTGTGATACTTCTATTACTTTGGATCCAGGCCACTGCCCTACTAGCTCAACTCCCAGGCCCATCGACAAATGCATAGCTCAAACGCGCAAAGATTAATAATGATGGCATTCAAGAGAGTCCATCACGGATAGCTAAGTTGCCTGGTACCTCACTGCTTGTCATATAGTAGGAGAAACTAATCGTATTTCACATTACTGCGTGTGCTCAGTGGACAATATATATATAACATGTAGATTAAAAAAGAGATGCAACAAGTGTACAACCTCTTTGGCGAAGCCATGTCGATCTCAGC
>NC_057802.1:55576003-55576838 GCF_018294505.1 Triticum aestivum | reverse complement strand
TGATTGGGTTGGTCAGTGAGGATGATCCGGCTGACTTGGCTGTCGGAGGAGGGGAAGAAGGTCTTAGGCATCTTGAGATGGAGCCCGGGGTACTGCTTCGCTGTGATGGAGGGTTTCGTCGTTGGAGCAGCTCCGGTGAGTTGTGTGACGCCGAGGCTGAAGCAGGACAGGAGAGACACCGTTAACCTGAGTGGAATTCTAATAGCATCTCCAATAGATGACGTAAAATACATAACCACAAAGTGCTAGATGTAAAAGACATCAGTCGCTCATCTATGAACTTAACTGTCGAAACTGAATTTAACTGTCGAAACTGAACTTAACAGTCGAAACTGAATTTTGCTGTCAAAACTGAATTGTACCGTCGAAACTGAACGCAGTAGTAGCAGAAAAGCAGTAGCAGCAGCAGCGCGTGCGAGAGCCGGGGCAGCTGGTCGTGTAGCAGCATCAGGTGAGGCTACACGTCAGTCGACTGACTTTTTCATCTCTGGTCAGTCGATTTTCCAGCCGTTGGATACGAAATCAAGGGCCTGCAGTTCATATTCAACCTCCACCCCCCTGAGCCGCCAGCCACCACCGGCCAAACAGCCGCCCCCCGTCGCCCGCGGCCGGTGGTGCGCCGCCCGGCCCGCCCCGAAACCACTCCCCACCGCCGGTCCACCGCCGCCCCGGCCATCCCTCTAGGCCCCCACCCGTGCCGAGCTCTTTCTCCGGCGATCCCCACGCCATTGCCCCACCACTGCCGGCGACCACCGCCCCCACCCTGAACCCTAACATAGATACTGGGGTACCTCTCCGGCGAGCCCCCTCCCCGCTGCGGCTGGTTCTTCCTTAA
>NC_057802.1:55560759-55575953 GCF_018294505.1 Triticum aestivum | reverse complement strand
GCAAGGCGCGGGTTGAGATGGAGGGAGTTGTCGGAGCACAACGAGACAAAGATATATCTTAAATATTTTGGGGTAACAAGGCGCGGGTTGAAGAGGCGGGAGTTTCGCAGCACGATAGACAGAGATGCTAGCTTGAAATTTCGGCATAACAAGGCGCGGCTTGAATTTCGGGAGAACAAGCTTAACGTATACCCAAAAAAAAGACAATTCGCACCTCATCACTAGAGAGAGCTATGTCCCGTTTTACTATATTACTAGAAATGCATTCAAATACAACAAAAAAATAAAAAAATCAGGACAACAAACATAACGTGTACAGTACCAAAACAATTTGCACTTCCCTCAACAATAAAAAACAATGTGTGTTGTCTAGCATATGGACTAAATTTGAGTGCATTTTCCCTGTTTGAATGGGATTGTACTCGGGTTAGTTATACCACCATCTAAATATTATCTTCACAACACATGACATGAATATAGGAGAAGTCAATTCCTATATAAATACGAACTATATGTACATACGATCTCAAATTCAAATATATGTATCCATTTTATGTTGAATTCAAATCATAGTACATGTATGCTCTAGCTAGATGTTCGGAATCTAAACCATGTATGATATACTACGTACAATGTGTTTAACAACCACAACACACACAAACACCATTTAGACTAGTAAGGTACACGTGCATTGCACACATGAGATTTGGCAACCAAATTATGAATAAATACCACATTATAGCATGTAAGCTTTGAGTCATATATGCATGATGTAGATGTTCGTTTAATTCTTATAGTTCATTTCATTCAAAATCATCTAGTTTTTATAAGAAAGCTAATCTATTTTAAGATTCATGGAATTGTGCGTTGTAAGGCATAAAGTAAAAAAAATGGCAAATCATGTAGAAAATCATTTGGGCAATTCTGATACGGAAGATTCTAGAACAAAGAAGAAGTGCTTGTGTTTTGAGGTTTGTGCATTATGCTTAAGTTCAACCATGGAGTCTTTTAGATTGTACATGTGGCAAAATCTGGTGGAATCTAGATGATATCCAACGGCCAGTTATGCTCAAATTTGCCATCTCTGCACCATCGGATTGGCCTCATCCAACGGCCATCTTTCAAAGTTAAAGTTATCCGCACACTATATAAAAATATAAAATATAAAATATAAAATATATATATATATAGGGGTATAGATATAGATATGTGATGCGAAAGCCACCCATCATCTCCAATTAGAATAGTGTGTCCATGCACGGATGCTATGTGGCCAAACGATGTCTGCCATCGATATCTCAAATACAAATCAGTCTGACCTTGTTCAATGTGTATACAGTACAACATGCTCATTTCCAAACCACACCACGCATATCTCAGTTATATTCATGCATGCATGGGTTTCAAACATCATGCTCTTATTCAAATATTTGAATTTTACTTTACATTGATTATGACGTCACCTAGTCTTTTACACCCACACAGTCATCTTCTCTTTATAATTGTACCACTAACTTTCTCTCATGCATGCATGCACACACAGTACCAGTCGGCATTATCCATCGCACTCATGCAATCTTTTTCTTCAGGTCGGTCTCCCATGCATGCACACACACACATCCCCCTCTCCATCATATCGGGCATTCTTTATCTCTCACGTGCATGCGCAACGATCGATGTTCCTCTATGTGTGTGTGTGTATATAGCTAGGTCTTTCACAGTTTTCCACACAAACCGATCAACTTATATATCTAGTGGGGTCTCACCCTCTTTCCCACGTCCACATCGATCAATCTATACCTCTCTATATAGGATTACATAGCTAATACACCCACATTAATTATATATCCAACGTCCCCCTCTCATCATCCATGCCTCCGCTTCATCTCTCAGACGCGCACACAGTGGCGAAGACAGGGGGCAGCAAGGGCCCTGGCCCCCCTAACATCACTATATATCAAGGCTAATATGAATGTGATCATTAGACAATTGCTGGTTAAATGGTTTAAGTTGATGAATTGGCCCTCCTCGTAAAGGATTGGCAATGTTTGGCCCCCTAGCTCATTTATTTTTCATGGCTTCGCCACTGCGTGCAACATCGCACGTTCTCGCCCCTCTCTTCAAATATCGATCTCGCACTTGTGCACTCCTTCATAGTCTCCCTCCACTTGGCCCCTCACACCATCTTCTAGCCCCCCCCACCGGATTTTGCCACATGTACAATCTAGCAGACTCCATGGTTGAACTTAAGCATAATGCACAAACCTCAAAACACAAGTGCTTCTCCTTTGTTCTAGAATCTTCCGTATCATAACTGCCCAAACTTTTTTTCTAGTTGAATTGCCATTATTTTTTTTACTTTATGCTTTACAACGCACAATTCCATGAATCATAAAATAGATTAAGGGCTTCTTTGATTCAAAGGATTCTCAAAGGAATTTTGGAGGATTCTAATCCTTAGGAATTTTTCCTATCTTGGTTGTTTGATTCGTAGGATTGTAAACCATAGAAATTTTTCCATAGGATTCATTTGCACTAGATTTCATAGGAAACATCCCATCCACTCAAACCACTTTGAAAGAATCATGCGTTTTTTCTATGCACAATCAAACACTCGTACAATCCTGTAGGATTCAAGATGACATTCCACTCTAATCCCATGTTTTTCCTATTCCCGTGTTTTGGAAATCCTACGAATCAAAGAGGCCCTAGATCTTTTATAAAAACTAATTTATTTTGAATGAGATGAACTATAAGAATTAAACGAAGGTCTACATAGGGCATATATGACTCAGAGCTTACATGCTATAGTGTGGTATTTATTCATAATTTGCTTGCCAAATCTGATGCGTGCAATGCACGTGTACCTTACTAGTACTTCGAGTATGTGCAAACATGTGGAGGCGTTGTCGCGACCTCCTTGTGTGGATTGATCACAGTGACGTGTTGCTGCTTCCAGAAGAATGTACTCGTCCTCTCTGAGCCACACTGGCGGTACATGCACGAAGCGAAGATGTGCACGCACGCCATGCATGCACTCATTCCCTCACACGCACACGTGGGTACACGAGGTGACGCATTTTTGTACGAAGATCCACCCCATTTGATAATTTGATGCGTGTAAAGTCCTTCATTTCATTGATGGTCCATTAATACAGCGCATGCAAATTGAGTGGACGGGAGGGTGGAAGAAAGATATTACTACTCCACTGTGCGCATGCGAGTAGTTAAATCATGGGGTGCCAGTACTTCCATCGGTCTCCTTCGTATTTTGTGCCAATTTTTGACCATATTTGTAAGTAACATAATATTTATGCAGGTCAAAAAAAAGTGGCACAAAAAAGGGGGGCAATAAACCAGGACGCATGCAGCATGATCAATTTTTGCCAGGGCTACTGTTGGTGGCCTTTGTATTCAAATATGGACGGAGTGGAGTAGTACTATCTTTATCTTAGCCTCGTAGGGCTCTCCCAGCACCTAGGCTCGCCTCCCCGCCTCACCCACCGGATCCCGCCATGGAGGATCCCGCCATGGATAATCCCTTAGATCCCAGGATCCCGCGGGCTACCCTCTCGCTGTGGCCCGCAGCACTGCCGCCTTTGAGCGAAACACACATGTGTTTTAGAGGGGATCCATTGCTCTGGAATCACAGATCGGTGGCGCCGAAGGACATGCCAGGGCTGCGTTTCAGGTGGTGGGCAGCAAGGGCAAATCGGATCGTGGAAGCGTCGCATTGATTGGAGAGAAGTTCCAAGGAGCTGCGCCTGGCGCAGCACAAGGTGGAGGTGCAAGTCAATCTCAGGGGAGAGATGCTGAGGGATGTCAGCATCTGGCAGCGTCACGTTGATTTTGAGCTAGGGCTAATGGCAGAGATCATATTCACGGAGTCGACTGCGGAGGAAAGAACACGCATGCCTGCGCAATGGCATGAGCAACCGGTGCACCTGTTCAAATGGGCGGTAGGAGAAGCCAAATCCCGGGACCAGTTGCGGCGGCGCTGCTGGGCATGCATCGTAGACGAGGTGAGCTGCCCTCCTTCCCCGCTAGCGATGCAGTGACCTAGTCGGTTGCTGCTGCAGTGAACTTGCAACGCCATGTCGGTTTGCAACCTTGACAATCACTCCATCTATATGTACTCCCTCCATTCCTTGATATAAGGTGTATAGATTTTTCAGAAAAAAATCCAAAATATAAGGTGTATTACGTTGCACCGCTCATTTGGATAATTTTTTAGGGATTTGAATACATTTTCTTATACCAGGCAAGCTCCTCTATTTTCTAATGTCAATTAGTTAGGTGTAATCTCGCCCAAAACTTGTGAAATTTTCCCTCCATGTGTGTTCTTTAATTTCCGTGCCAAAAACTATACGCCCTATATTTAGGAGCGGAGGGAGTATCGTTTTCCTGTAAAAAATACTTGGTCGTTTGGAAAAAGATGGTAATTGATTTATCACTAGTTTTAGAATGCTTGGTCATGAAAATCAACCGAAGCCACAACCAGAAGTCTCCATCGCGTAAGTACTTTACAGTCGGTCGCACCAACAGACGGTCGGTCGGACCCGCGTCTCACAGAAGGGACACGCATCGCCTTGGTCTGACATGTACGCCAAGTTACATCACTGACTTGTGCGACCGCATTTGAGCAGTGTAGTACTCCCTCTATCTCAGTTTACAAGTCTTGCACGTGTACCTAGGTCGTTAATTTGACCAACTTAATAAGAGACATACATTACGAAAAATACATCATTACAAACTTCAAATGTTCTATTTTTGAATGATATTTTTTTGTTAACCAATTTATGTTCTACTAAACTCATCGGGAGTACTTGAAATTTATGTTCCACTAAACTCATCAGGAACCGTTTCGGGCCTCGAAACCAAAACCATTAGTTAATCTTTACCTTGTTCCCATCACATTCCAAAGTACTAGTGCTACAATTAAGTGCAAGCCTGCTCACACCTACCAGTACGTACCAAACTTGAACGTGTTCCCACTATGAAGGTTTTAGTACTAGTGCTAGTACTTAGGTTATAAAAAGGGGAACTACCTAACCGAAAATTACTCTACCTTCCTCCTCATAAGTCCTCCTTCGTCTGTCCTTGCCATGGCCGGTGTGCAGAGCTCTAGGTCGAGAACTACTCGTAACAAGGGAGCGGCAACCAAGGCTGCGGAAAAAAAGAGAGGGCTCGCCACCACGCAGAGACCTCAAAAGATCTCTCACGGGCAGGCGATGGCTCCCAGGAGCGCCCTAGCCGCGGAGGCGAACATACCGAGCTGGCGGCGCTGGAGTCGTTATCCCTCGACGGCATGCCCGATCAGCTCAATAAGCACCTCAATAAGCAGAAGGAGTTCATCCACGGCTTGGTGGAGCTGCCGAAGGAGAGCCTCGACGACATGCCCGCTGAGCTCAATGAGTAGGGGGAGTTGACCGCCGGCTTGGTGATGCTGCTGAAGAAGAGCATTGCCTCGGAGAAGAAGGCGACCAGCAAAATCCTGCAACTTCAGGAGGACAAGGCGAAGCTCTGCCACGAGCTCGACCTGCTGAAGGAGGAGAACGTCGGCTGGAAGAAGCTGCATGAGAATAGTAGTTCCTCGATGAAGATGCTGCAGACCCTCGTCATAGAACAGAAGGAGGAGTTGGCGAAACTCCGCATCGAGCACCCGACTGCTGTCAAGATACGTAATGCGGCCGTGGAACAGATGATGAAGGCTCGCGTCCAGAAATCCCACGGCATGGACACAATGAAGAAGATGGCGGAGGAGACGCGCAAGGAGATGGAGGTCGTGGAGTCGATGAAGAAGCAGTTACGACTCCGCGGCCAGCAACCCTTCATGTAGTGAGAGCAGCGCCCCAGACTTGTGTGTGCGTCTTCCTTTTTTTTGGGTGATAATCTTCCTTCTTCTTTTGCTCCTGTGTTTCTTCTTTTGCTGCGGGTGTTTCGCTGCACGTGTCACCTTCTCTGCGAGGCATGAATGGAACAATGCTAAAAATGAGATGACTAGCAAATTAGATCATTCTTTATCGCCAATAGAACAATGCCTCTTGCTAGTAATATATAATAAGAGTAGAGAGTAGAGATATGGCACTGGGCTACCGTGTTTCGTGCTCCTCCGTCATACTCCAGTGGAAAACTCGAGTATACCGCACGGTTCTTTGCTCCTCCTTAGGTCGTTGGCACATTTATATGAGCAGTCAAATCACAAGGCCCCGCCTTCCAGCAGTAGTGAGTCGTCAAATCACAAAGGCCCTCGCCTCCCTTGAAACCGACCTAGCTAGACTGTCCCGCCCTCTAGCCTTTTAAAAAATGTATACTTTTGTACAGTATTAGAATCGATGGATTGCGCCATGGAGCAAAACTAACAAGATGAAATTAAAAAAAGATGGTACATATAGAGAGCGCTCGTCGCCAAATTATGCATATAGTACTATTAGAAAAGCTAGTACGTGCTTAAATTGGGTGCTAAATTCTATTAAATAAATTAGCATACCTATATAATTCTTGGGTTCTTATTATTTATGCCACTAGTTTGCGTATCACTACTTAGTTTTGCCATTAGAAGTTACGACTACTCAAAAATGCCATCGATCCGTGAGATGCCTGCTCAAAAATGCAATTAGATATCTAAAAAATGCCATCATTAAGTTAGATGTTTGCTCAAAAATGCCATTAGACATTGTGATTTTCACGTCAAACCCGTTGACCATGTTACATGACAAAAATAAGCCGATTCTCACAATGATAAGTGTGGCCCCGCTTGTCAGTAGTAACCAAGCGAAGAATTTTACAGGAAAATAAGAACGTTGTTGGGATCAAGTAGGCCCTACACTTTATTTTACTGTAGTGAGATAGAGGGAGAGCTGGCATGTTGATCCATCGGTATTTATGTCATTATCACAATAATGGTGTCCAGCACAACACACCCCTGAAATAAAACTAAGCACCATGAAATTCTTTGACAAAACCAAGCCCCCTGAAATTCCTTGACAACTAAACTGCTGGCTATATGACGTTGGCCATATATATTGTTCGTATATAATGTGAAGAAACGAGTGGTAGTCATAATACTATACCAACTAAAAGATGAACTGTAAGAAATACTAGTATGTACGTACTGAGGAGTTAAAGTAACGAGAAGAAACATAACATAGTTCTGCTGGGGGCTCAGCACAACACACCCCTCAAATAAAACTAAGCACACCAGAAATTAAACTAAGCAACTAATCCGGTAGACACTGCATTAGAACCACCATGAGCAACAACACTGCCACCTTACTCGGAGTCCTCGTCCACGTCCTCAACTTCGTCCTTGTCCCCCTTCCTCTTGGCCGATACTTCTTTGCTTGAACCGCACACTTGGCTCTTCCTCTTCATCTAACACTTGTAGATATTGAAACAAAGGTAGCCATCTATTGCGGCGTAGTGGATGTGGTCTATATCTAGTACATTCCACTAGCATGCACGATGAAACGTGTGCGGAGGTTTCTTCAGTTTACCGTACGAAGGATGAACCATGGCTCCTGCCAGGGTCAGCATTGAAGGCTTATCATGGAAGGACACCAACCCATTATTCTGGAGGTCAAAGGGTTTGCCTACAACGAGGCCTATCCGTTCCAGGACTCTTATGTCATTCATAAAGTCTATAGTAACGAATTTGACTCGGCCGCCCTTGAGGAACTTCTTAAATTCCTCGCACACAACGTCGGCATGGCATATGTGGTAGACCAAGCATAAGTCATGCACGCAAACTTGGATCATGGCGGGCTTCTTCCTCTCTTCCTCCTTTAGATTCTTCTCTTTTCCCAGGACTGTGGTGTACTCAACATCTAGCCCAGTGAACCACTCATCATTTGAGTTTTCGAGCATGCGTCTGAAGCGATCAAGGCATCCCTTCACCGTCGCGGAAGAACGGGTGTAGATGACGTCGAACTCATTGCCGGTGATGGTTCTAACCTTGTACTCACCGCCGACCATGAAGATTTGGGACGCCATGGATTTGGGAGGAGGGTTAGGATTAGTCGAACTGCCGTAATGTGAAAGGACGGGATGACTAGGAGCGGTTTATGATTGTAAAAATGCCGAGTGGGGGGGCGCGTGCGAACGGCAGGGTAGTGGCTTGCCTGGTGGATAAATGGATTCATGCACAGTACTATGGGGGCCCAATTAGATGTCATGTCTACTCGACGCCCAATTAAATGGCTTTCGATGTCATGTCAAGCGTCGGGAAAATTGCAGGTGATACGAAGCTTCCGAGAGCCCTTGGATCTGAGATCGAACGGTTGCATGGCGTGATTCTAAACCTATGGGTGAATATCCTATCCTGGAGGGTTATTCTACAAATTTTCAGCAACTTAGCATACGACCGTTCAATCTCATATCCAAGGGTTGCCAGCAGCCCGTATCATGGTCGCGCCTACCATGACCGTCGCCTCGCTCGCGCGGTCGCGCCCTTGGAGATTTAACACGGTGCGTTAGGCTATCTGATGTTGGCATGTCATACATAGTCATCACTTAGTCACTCATACTACAACAAGGTTAGCTATAAGGTTGGCTATAAGTGTATTTTTTGTTTACTTCTCTCTATCTCTTTCTTCGTAGTATTTAAATGGTGCTTAGATGAGGTGCTATGGGCATTAAATGGCTTAGCAACTCAAGTCCCCAATGCATAGGTGCTTAGTTTTCTCTTGCTAAGTTTGCTTCATCTAGGTACACGCGCTTAGCACCGTTTCTTCCTGGGGTCACCAAACTAGTCTCTCTCTTCTTAATTAACTTGCCACATCAAACTTTATGCCTATGTGGCAGGCTTAGCACCTATAGGATTGTAACAGCCTGGATTTTGGTCCTTTTCTTTTTCTTTTTGGTTTATTGGTTTTTGCTTTGTTCTTCTTGTTCGAGTGGTTCTGTGGCCTTGTCACCTGGGAGATCATCTTCATTCCCCCTCCCAAGTGGCTTATCTTTCTCAAAACCTTGCCAAGATCATGCCACTTCACTACTGACCAAAACCCTAATATCTTTTTCTCAGGAATATTCCTTTTTTCTATTAAAGGAATAACCCTGTCTGCCCTAGGTTGTGAAGCAACCTATATTTCTGTCCATCCAAAAATTCCCAAATAATTCTCATAATTCCTTTGGGTCATATGTTGATCAAATATGCCCAAACTTTCCTTTCCTAGCCCAAGAATAATTCCCCAATAATTATTCTTCATTTCTGTCCAGTGTGGCTTTCTGCGAAGGAAGTGCCACCTATCCTTTCCTGATTGCTCCCAGACCTTTTGGGCATGTTCTTATGTCCAAATAATTGCCACATGCCAAAATTCAACTTTATTTGTCTAGCCAATATTCCTCGGTGATTTTTCAAAGTTTCTGTCAAACAGAAGCCACTGTGAAGGAAGTACTAGCTAGGAGCCTCCAAATGAGTTGAAATTCGGCATGCCTCTTCATGTGCTCATATAATTAGCCTCCTCCAAATTTCAGACCCATCCAATCCTCTATGTGAGCCCAGCTCCAAATCTTAGATTCTGGTCAGATTTTCAGTTTGTGAAGCAACTATATTTTATATTGCTTAAATTGAGCTGAAATTTTACCAGGACATGATTCTACCTATATCAACTCCCTCCACCAAGTTTTAGCTGAATTAGTTAATCCAATTGCCTTGTGTAATTTTTCCAACTTTCTGTCCAGAATGAAGCTTTGTGAAGCAAGTGCCACTTTGGTATTTACAAATGGCATGAAATTTTTATAGCAGCTTCATATCATCATATAACCCCTCTCTGCCAAATTTCAACTCATTACAATCAAGTATGTGAGTGTATCATCCAAATCCCCAATTCTGGCCAGTTTTGCACTTTCTACAGCAACCCTCATCTAAAATCCTCCTCTTAGTCTGATTTTTGGTTATCAACATCACCTTAGTGTTTTATCATCATCAGACAAACTATTTACCACGTTACCAAGCTGGTTTAACCACAGCAAGTTTCAAACATCTTCTTACTGATTTACTTTGGAGCTAAGTGCTAATCTCTTCTTTGCCCCTGGACCGATTTATTTCCTCATTTTGACTGAGGACACGACGGTCTATCTAATGGACATGGTCGGCCCGGCCAGAACGCGCCGTTTGCACCAACGCCTGTGGTGATCACGTTGGCGTCACGCATAGTGCAAGCTCTGGCTCGGTCCGGCCAATGTGCTCGTCTCCTCCCTCCTCTTCTCGACCTCCATTCATGTCCTGGAGCTTCCCTGTGATCTACTGCGTCTCCCTGCATTGATGCCTTGTCGTGGTTCACCTTAAATGTATCGCAAACGCCATGCCCGTGCCGCGTCGGGCTGCTGACCTCCATTAGAGCTTGTCGTGAGCTTGCCCGTGAGGCTCTAGAGCCCTCCCCCGCGCCTATAGAAGGACCCCCGAACCCCTCCGCACATCACTCATCTCTCCCTCGCCTCATTTGGTCACCAGGATCGCCACATCTCGCCGGAGTTCGCCTCTGTCCACCATAGCCGCCTCGGTCTCGGCTTGGTTCCGACCAACCCGAGCCTCCTCTCCTCCTCCCACTACGTCCACCGAGTCCCCCTCGTTCCACTCATCCGCCCCACCCACTTGCCCCCTCGCTGGAGTGCCTCCTTCGCCGGAGAGCACCACCGCCCGCCCGTCCCGATCCTCCTCCTAGCGCCGCCTCTCCCCTCCACCCTTCTCCTCCCCGACGGCCGTGCTCCCTCTGAACGGGACCCCCTCGTCGCCCCGGTCCCGCCGGTGCCGTCGGCTCGGCCAGAGACGGCCGGAGCTGGCCGGCCCCCTCGCCGCTTCCCTCCCCTGCCTCCTGCTCTGCCCCGCACGGGAGCACATGAGCGGGAGGAAGGAGACGAGCTCCCGTGCCCCCTCCCCCTGCGCCTGGGCCCCGCCTGGAAGTGGCTCCAGCCACGGGTCCACGTGGATAAGTGGAGACGGGTTTCTCCCTGATACGCTTTCCTGTTGTGAAAACGTATTATCATTCTACTTCGGCCCAGAATACGTTTTCACTTTCAGAAAACGTACTTATCGTTATGCGCTTTCAGTTTTTCCTCCCAGGGACCCGTTGGTGATGAAAATATTCACAGCTAGGTCCCTGATCTTCTACAACTCATAACTCCGCAACCGTAACTCCGTTTGAGGTGAAACCAACGCTCACTTCTTCGTTTAGTCGAGCCCGTTCTGTTTGCTCCATTTTAATGATGGTTTGACACTGTGAAATGTCCATTTTGCCCTTGCGCTTAATCAGCCCCCTCTGAGAGAAAACGTTTTCCGGCGATTCTTTCCGCGATCTTTCTGCACTTCTCCCCGGTGCATTCTTCATCCCCAGGCAAGCAACAACCATCATTTGCATGATAGACATGCAGTAGCATTGGTTTTCAACTTGAATCTTTAATAACTGTATGCTTGTTCTGCTACTGCTGTCGTTATTTCGGTTATGCTTATGGGTCGGTGGGTACCGTCATGCTACGTTTTCTTGCACGCTGTTATTATGTTCTACTTGCTAGTATTACTTTCATATTGCCATGCTTGATAATAGTACATGTTGGGTTGGTCATGTTCTTCGGTGCATGACTAACGTCGGTTACCGAGTATCGTTAATATGCATTGTTCCTTTTATGTTAGTTGATTAAGTGATTACTCGGTAATGTTATTGATGTATTCTTGCATGGTATTTATTGTTGATGCTAATGGTCATGTTATGAGTAGTGTTGTACTTGTAACATTCATGCTCATCATTGTGGTATGCTCAGTTGGATATGATTCCTTGTTGATATGGTGGATAGTTATGTTGTACCCTCATGCTTATGTTGATATCATGCTCATGCATTGTAATCGCATCATGTTATTTTATCGTGGCTCAGCATATTTGCATTCCAGTTTAACCGGCTTAAATTGAACTTGAACAACTGTTGGCTGAGTCATGGTGCCACCATATCGAGCTGACCAGTGCAACCACGCTTACCTTTATGGGAAGGTCCTTACTGGGTCTATTGTCGTGCCTCTCGCCGGTGCCTCCAACGAGGGAAGGTTATGGGCGCGCGCTACCCTGATCAGGTAGGCGGACATAAGCCTTGTGTGGCCGTTGTTGTTGTTGTACCCGGGTTGTCCTTGTTTGGGACGGTTTATGTTTGGCCATGACGGTGGCCGTTGGTCTCTTTGGTAGACACGGGGCCACCCAGGACTAGCCCAGCGGGGAGTGAGTCGGAGTGACCGGGAGAGTGTCATGGCAGTAGATCGGTTTTGTCGGAACGTCGTTGGTCCACCCGAATGGGAGTGCGAGGCCATGGGTTCCGTGGTGTGGGTACAGTGTACTAACCTCTGCAGAGTGTATACTAAATCTATCGATAGCCGCGCCCGCGGATAAGGGCCCAGTTCATAGTTGGTCACACTGTGAGTCAACAGTAATAATAATAATGTGATCAATAAAAACCCCGGTTCGATGAGGAGATAAGTTGGTTGTGGTCGCCGGAAAGATCACAGTTCGGTTACGAGGTAACCCGTTGAACCAAGAGTGGTTCCGTTGGTGATCATGAGATGATCACCGTGGTATCGAGGATACCGAGTTGTTGGACATTCGTGATGTTGTGCGAGAATCGTGGGTAAAAATCAAGCTCCTTGTGGTCATTTAATGATTACTACGGTATTGTTTATACCAAGCTTGATTTGATCCTGAGATGATCGTGTGATGTCCGAGGTTGGTAAGTGCTGCATGTGATGGTTACGAGATAACCCGAGCAGAATAAGTGGTGCATATAGTGTCATCATGTTGCATGCTAGTATCGTCAGATTTATATGTTCATGCCATGTTCATATTATTCTAGCTGTATCATGTTCATGTTTTTCATGCCATGTTATCCTGATGATCTCATGATAATTCCTGCTTAACCTGTAATTGCCATGCTGTTGTATGTCTTGAATGCTTCTGGTTATTGTGAGCTTGCAAGTACATTCAATGTACTGACCTGGCGTGTCATGCCAGTTTGCAGGTGATGCCGGATTTGATTGCTTGCTTTTCATGGTTTCCGTTCGTGCGAGCTAGGATAAGCGTTCCAGCCAGAGTCCCTGCGGAGTGGAGTTCACCACCGTCGTCGTTGTTCCGCTGCTAGAAGTTTTTCCGCTGCTTCGAGTTGTTTTGCTGCTTGCATAGAGCAACTGAGGATGGCGTAGTGTCGCCGTACCGATGTTATTCATTGTAATATCGGAGACCTTGTATTCTTATTCGTGTAATAATAGAAAGTTGGTTTGTTCTATGCTAAGTAGTCCCGTATTCCAGAAGACTTCTCCTCGATCTCTGGGCTGGAATACGTGGCGTTCCGTTTTCTCTGAGCCGGAGTGCCACAGCGCTTGGTATCAGACCAGGTCTGGCTGTTGGACGCCCTAGTCAGCGCGAGCGGTAGAAATCGGTAGTTTAAAGTCTTCCTTGTTTATTGCTTTTGGTTGCTGCATTTGTTTGTTGCATAGCATGCATATAGCCTTAGTGTTTGTTACTAGCGGTTTTTCTGGTGAGTGTAGCTGGCATCGGTTCGGATCCACTACAGCTCAGCCTTTGCATTTCTCCAGTTTTCTTTTCTTGCTCGTTCTTCGGTGTTTGGTGTCTGATCCCGAGACCGTTTGCAAAAATGGTGCTCAGGTATCTCGCCGATGTCTTTCTTTCAGCCCCGCCGATCGTTTCGGTGATGGACATGCTTCTATCCCGAATCGCCCTTTTCATTTTGTCGTGTTGGCAACCCTTAATGATCTTAGTTATCAAGAAAGGGCAATCTCAGCAGCCTCAGTTTTCTCCCGCTATCCTATTTCTTGGACAAGTACGGATCTTTTTCCGTACGCTTGATAATAATGTGGTTGCGACCTTCATGTCCCAGTACATGATTGCCGAGTGCATCCTCGCCTCCGAGCTAGTCCAGGTTGCTACCGGGCTAAGCTAGCACTTGGTGTAGCGCTGTTTACACCAATTTTTCCACACATTTATTCGTCCTCGTGCACACCGTCGCAGCATGCTAGATCGTAGAATCGGAGATCCCGCGAGATTTGTGTGCTTAAGTAGGCATGCATATTGTGTGACTAGCAGTAATATGTGACATTGATTGTGTGTGAATTGATTGTTGTTGTGTGCTTTTGTTTAGTTGAGTTTTCTTTTGCTTCTTTCTTTTTGGGCCCCGGTGTTACATTATTTTCCCCTATAAAGAGTTGCTCATCAACTAACATCGGACTCGAATAAGTAATAAGGAATTCAAATATTTGGAAACTCAGCTAAACAGAATGGAATTCTCAGTCGTGTGCAGTAAAATGGGAAAAATCTGGTCTTGAGGCTGATAATCAATATTGCATTAGTGTGCACTCCTCACAACAGTACTGATAACTCAAGTCTACATCAGTACAAAATCCTCACCGCAGTAATGATCAAGTCAGCAGGAAGACAAGTCAGGTACAAGATCAACTGTATATTTTCGGTCAAAGGTATGAATCAAATATAAAATTTTGGATCAGCAATGCATGATGCTTGAGATATGTTATTGTAACACCCCAAGTGTCATGCTACAGTAATCACCTGTTAATGGTGCCATGTCATCATGTTAATGTTGCTAATCTTCACTTGATCCAAATCACCATTCAAATTCAAATCGAATCTAAGGTCAAAAATTCTTATTTGTCAGACATGAAATCTAAAATGTTCATCTTGTGGCAAATAGTCATTTGTTAATATTGGTGGTGAACCAACATTTTTGCAAGGTGTTTAAATGGCCTAAACCAATTAAAACAGTGACCTAAGCAATAAATTAAATGCCTTTTTAGTTTATAAAAATTGCAAACTATTTCAAAAGCCTCCCAATCTTTTTGTGGCAGTGCCCAGTAATTCTTTGAAATTGTTTTGGCCAGTGGCTTATTTTTATAAAGTCAATTGTGGCTAAATGAAAAGGCAAAAGGCTGCTGGAGAAAAGAAAAATAAAAAAGGAAATGAGAGAGAAGCCCCTTCCCCCCCCCCCACTGGGCCGTGGCCCAGCTGGGCCACCATACCACATGGCCGGCCCACCTCTCCCTCTCCTTATCCTCCCGTCCTCCTCCTCGCCCCTCCACTTCCTCGTGCGACGCCCGCCTGAAGCCGCGGCCTCGCCTCCTCACCGACCCGACGTCGTCGCTCGCATCCCCTTCTCCTCCTCGCACGGCTCCTTCGAGCCTCGCCGGTGTT